>NC_085869.1:45047041-45049541 GCF_034702125.1 Engraulis encrasicolus
CAAGAGCTAGACGTCCCAAGAGGAGAGGAGAGGAGAGGAGAGGAGAGGAGAGGAGAGGAGAGGAGAGGAGAGGAGAGGAGAGGAAAGGAGAGGATATAGAAGGCGAGGAGAGGAGAGGAGAGAGGAGAGGAGCGGAGAGGAGAGGAGAGGAGAGGGGAGAGGAGCGGAGCGGAGAGGAGAGGAGAGGCGAGGAGAGAAGAGGAGAGGAGGAAGAATAAGAGACAAGAGGAGAAGGGAGTAGAAAGGAGAAGCAAGGAGAAGTGAGCATGCGAGAGGAGAGGAGAGGAGAGGAGAGGAGAGGAGAGGAGAGGAGAGGAGAGGAGAGGAGAGGAGAGGAGGAGAGGAGAATAAGAGACCAGAGGAGAAGGGAGCAGAAACGTGGAGAAGCAAGTAGAAGAGAGGAGAGTTGAGCATGTGAGAAGAGGAGAGGAGAGGAGAGGAGAGGAGAGGAGAGGAGAGGAGAGCTAGGAGTAGGCCAGAGGAGATGGGAGTGAGGAGACAAGAGGACAATAAAGAAGAAGACAGACCTGGATACAGAATGAGAACTAGAGGACGACTGTGATCTCTTCTTCCAGTAGAAAATTAAAGATCATAACAAAATACAAAAAGCAACCTGCCCAAGTTAAATCATTTATTTCTTCAAAAGTGAGGGCATTTTTGCACCCCCCACCCCATCCCCCCAAAAAAGTGAGGCACATGGCTGACAATTAATAAAAAAACGTGACATCTTTTGAGCTCTTCCCGTTTTCTCTCAATCATCCCAGCGAGCATCTCTGAAGGATGTAATTTAGTTGAGAGTGGCAATTTATTTTTTTTCTTCCGACGGGGGCCCCTGTTCTGTTAACCCTTTCACGGCATGACACAGGCTGTGTTACTCCATTAAGGCCGGTGCATTTTCAGGTATTTCGGCTCGATAATAGCCACTGAATTGCTAGCCTGCTGAGTGTCCACCCATTTGGCTGTACTGCACTGAAATACACAGCAATGTCTTCCTACCGCCTGTAATTACGCCTTGGAGATAGCAGAGGGGAGTGAGGGAACTCAGGGAGAGAGAGGGAGAGAGAGAGAGAGAGAGAGAGAGAGAGAGAGAGAGAGAGAGAGAGAGAGAGAGAGAGAGAGAGAGAGAGAGAGAGAGAGAGAGAGAGAGAGAGAAAACTTGACTTTAAACTTTGTGAGGCAAAAAATAATGCACTCTGTAAAAAATATATATATATCACCAAGACTGCAGTGGTGCACTTAAGCAACAGTGGCTGCCAGTTGTTGGGTTTTTTTACCCCTTTTGCATCCACAGAAATAGTACTACCTGTACGAAGGGAGAGGATAAAAAACTTTTTTGCTGTCCTTTCATGGGGGCTTGTGTGAGATTCGGATTTGGTGTTGGAGATGTGTTTGATGTTTGTTTGATTTTGGAGTCAGGATCAGAGAGAGAGAGAGAGAGAGAGAGAGAGAGAGAGAGAGAGAGAGAGAGAGAGAGAGAGAGAGAGAGAGAGAGAGAGAGAGAGAGAGAGAGAGAGAGAGAGAGAGAGAGAATCACAGAAGACAAGAATGAGTAAGAAACATGATTCACGGCTACACCATTTCCTCGAGGGTAGGAATGTCACCCTTTTCTACGTATGTCATTGTTTTGGAAGAAGTCGTCAGGTTCTATGCTCACCGGATATACTATAACCCCTTGCACGACCACTGAAAACAAATGAAAAAAAAAGTTCTTACTCCCCACTCATCATAACTCATTTAACACCATGATCAAATGACTCTTCCCTTAAATCCCCACACAGACAGATGCCTCACTTCCGCCAGCCATGGCCAACCTCTTCCAGCTAATGCCTCATTATTAGCCCTTTTCAAAATATTATTTTTCAAATGAGCACTGTTTCAGGCGTTTTCCAGTGGTGCCTTTCCCTCTCGCACAGTTTTGTATGGTAAATAGGCAGTTTTTTTTGTGAGAGGGGGGTGGAGGGAGGGTGGAAGGTAGGGGACAGAGAACAGAGCTGGTGTGGGGAGAGATGACTTGGGCCTGTGTACAGCTGAGGGTCAAGGGAAGAGAGAGAGAGAGAGGGAGGGAGATGGAGAGAGAGAGGAAGAGAGGGGGAGGCTTATTTGGAATTCAGCACAGCAACATTGCCATCTTTTGGCAGCCGGGTGAACTCTAACTGCTCTCTTCTCTCCTCCTCCTCCTCTCTCTCTCTCTCTCTAACACTCCTCTCTCTCTCTCTCTCTATCTCTCTCTCTCTCTCTCTCTCTCTCTCTCTCTCTCTCTCTCTCTCTCTAACACTCCTCTCTCCTTTGGCCCTGGCGTGATGCAGAGAGCCACAGTCTGACAATACAATACCCACACATTATTATTTATTACAGTACAATAACCGTGTGTGTGTGTGTGTGTGTGTGTGTGTGTGTGTGTGTGTGTGTGTGTGTGTGTGTGTGTGTGTGTGTGTGTGTGTGTGTGTGTGTGTGTGTGTGTGTGTGTGTGTGTGTGTGTGTGTGATTTTATTGTGTGTGC
>NC_085869.1:45052041-45057041 GCF_034702125.1 Engraulis encrasicolus
AGAGGAGAGGAGAGGAGAGGAGAGGAGAGGAGAGGAGAGGCAAAAAGAGGGGTGAAGAGAAGAGAAGAGAAGAGAAGAGAAGAGAAGAGAAGAGAAGAGAAGAGACGAGAAGAGAAGAGAAGAGAAGAGAAGAGAAGAGAAGAGAAGAGAAGAGAAGAGAAGAGAAGAGAAGAGAAGAGAAGAGAAGAGAGAAGAGGAGAGGAGAGGAGAGGAGAGGAGAGGAGAGGAAACGAAAGGAGAGGAGAGGAGAGGAGATGAGAGGCGAGGAGAGAGGAGGGGAGGAGGAGAGGACAGGAGAGGAGAGGAGAGGAGAGGAGAGGAGTGGAGAGGAGAGGAGAGGAGAAGAGAGGAGAGGAGAGGAGAGGAGAAGTGGAGAGGAGAGGAGAGGAGAGGAGAGGAGAGGAGAGGAGAGGAGAGGAGAGGAGATGTGGAGAGAAGAGAAGAGAAGAGAAGAGAAGAGAAGAGAAGAGAAGAGAAGAGGTGAGGTGAGGTGAGGTGAGGTGAGGAGGAGAGAGAGAGGAGAGGAGAAGAAGGGAGAGGAGAGGAGAGGAGAGGAGAGGAGAGATGAGGGGAGAGGAGAGAGGAGGAGAGGAGAGGGTGATGGGGGAGAGGAGAGGAGAGGAGAGGAGAGGAGAGGAGAGGAGAGGGGAGGAGAGGAGGAGAGGAGAGGAGAGGAGAGGAGCGGAGGAGCTGAGTGGAGCTGCCCAGTGCTGCACTGGGTAAATGCTGCTCCATGTTGCTTATGAATGAAGATCACATTAGTTTTCTGTTCGGGAGAGAGGCACGCCACATAAATCTCGCAGGGGGCAACTTGATAGGGGTAGTAGGGTAGGGGTAGGAAGAGTGGAGTGGAGTGGAGTGGTGGAGGAGGGGTGGTTGTGGTTGCTGGACCTGGTACTCCTTGACAAGTTGCAAGGCTGTGGCGAGACGTCTCTATTATCCCTCCAAAAGCCATGGCAAACAGTCCAACAGTTCCCAGTTATATTAAAGGTGCACTGTGCAGGGTGGTGGCCAGAGTAGGTATTGCAACTATGCTTCTCTTTTAAACTGTGCTGCCTATTGCCAAATTTGATCTTTTCGTGAATGTATGGTTTGCGCATGAATGCACCTATGGCTGTTCTTATCTGTACATGTACTCTATCATAATTTTGTTTTACCTGCCCTGGAACTGCAGATAGAAATAAGTCATTTTGTACTTATTTCATTCATATTTTGTCTTCTGACCATGAGTAAGTAACCAAGTTCTGCACTGGGGCTGTATATTCTCTGTTTTAGTTGACAGTTAGGAAAGTGAAACACAGTGGAACAAATCAACAATTAAACTCCAGGATGCATCATGTTCAGCAGGTGATGGAGACAAAGAGGGACCTAGACTAACTGGTAACTAACAGGGGGAAGTTCGGCACTCCAAAGTTATTACAACAGTATTCAGCAACCAAACATCAACGAGAGTCCCAGTGCTAGTGATGCACAATCATAGGCCAAAGCATTCCAAAACACGGGGTAAATAACAGCACACTGGCCTTCCTCGATTTACTGAAAGTTTACTTCTTTCAGGAAATCAAAAGAAGGCCTGTGTGCAGTGATTTACCCCCTTTTTTATTACATTAGGATGCGAGTGTGCGTTGGGCAATGAGTAAGGGACCGGTAAGTAATATAAGGACAACTTGGCTATGATGAGAGAGTGGAATGATGGCATGGGGGTTGGTTGCAGGCTGTGGTACAGCAGGGGCAGTGTTAGAATCGGGCCGACTGGGCAATTGCCTGGGGGGGGGGCAACCGAGAGGGGGTGTGAAACCCTGCCCCAAATCGTGAAACCCCGCCCCCTATGAACATGTTAACATTGTTATAAACATATTTGAAATCGTTTAAAAGTGTTCGTTTTACACTATTGCAACATTGTTGTAATAATAACATTACCATCAGTGTTTTTTGTCAGTTATTCTAAACGTCTTTTGCCGGGGGTTTTTTTGACAGGGGGACGGCCACCACAAAAGAGGTGGGGCGTCCGAGGGGCGCAACTCACTGTAGGACTGCCACAGTTGTACAGTATGGGGGTCTTTGATGTTTAGCGGAGGGGAAGTGACTGGGAGCTGTACACTGTCTTGTCGTGCCCACTGCACTGCCCATGTCATATGCACCCACCTCAACACTAGGCTAAGCCAGTCCACTGCTGCCAACTAACCCCCCCCCCCCATCCCCCCATAACAGCCAGCCACATGACATGCTTCCCCCCCAGCATCGCATCGCATCTCACCTTACCAGCATTTCTCCTTCACGCCATCTCCAGTTCCACCGCTCTACCCTGCCCCACCCCCACCCCCGGGCCCACATCACCTCTGCCGCCACCACCCTCAGGGGACAAACGGAAGAGGGGGGCACGGCATAGGCTGGGGTGGAATTTTTTGGACGTCTTCCTCAAAAAGCTTGAAGCCCTTCCCAAGTCCTCACCCTTGAAGAGGACGCCATTTATGAAAGCCTTTGTGTGTGTGGGTGTGTGGGTGTGCGTGCGTGTGTGTGTGTGTGTGTGTGTGTGTGTGTGTGTGTGTGTGTGTGTGTGTGTGTGTGTGTGTGTGTGTGTGTGTGTGTGTGTGTGTGTGTGTGTGTGTGTGTGTGTAGGCTGTGTCTGTGTCTGTGTCTGTGTCGGTGGCTGTTTGTTTATTGAATGATTTATTTTTGGCTGCTTCTTGGGCTGCGGTGGCTTGCTGTACAGTAGTGTGGGAGCGCGGTGAGACCTGATCCAGTGCTGGGCTTCAGCCATGACTAACAGGTGAGGGGTGCCAATGAAGGGCTGTGGGAATAGGAAGACGCCACAGCAGGGGTGCCTTTCCTCTACATCCTCCATTCCTGTTACACACACACACACACTCTTACTCACTCACATGCACGCACACACACAAACACACAATTACACTTACACACTCAGACTATCACACTCTTACTCACAAACACACGCACGCACGCACGCACGCACGCACGCACGCAGGCACACACACACACACACACACACACACCTACCACCCCCTTTCTTTCCTTCCTTCCCTCCAACTCCTTATCTGGTTCTCATTTTCACTTTTCACCTCACTCTCTCTCTCTCTCTCTGCCTCCCCGCCTGAGAGTCAACCTCGGTGCTCTGCTCTGTTCAGCGCACCTCGGTAATTGCAATTTGTGTGTGAGCTAAACTAATTTTACGACGGCGAACACCTGTATTCATCTCCATATTAATAGAAAACAAGAGGGTATAAATCCCAATCTTCCAGCAGCTGGTGTCGCGCGAGATGTTCCTTCAGGGAGAGCTGAGCTGAGCTGAGCTGGGGCCGTCTCCTCCAACTGCACGTTACAATATTGTTGCCCTCCTCTCTCTCTGTCTCTTTCTCTCTCTCTCTGTCTCTCTTACTCTCTCTCTGTGTCTCTCCCTCTCTTAGCTCTCATTCATTCTGTCTTTCTTTCTTCTCTCCTTCTCCTTCTTCTTCTCTCTGTCTCTCTCTCTCTCTCTCTCTCTCTCTCTCTCTCTCTCTCTCGCTCGCTCTCTCTCTCTCTCTCTCTCTCGCTCTCTCTCTCTCTCTCTCGCTCTCATTCTTTATTTCTTCATTATTTATTATCTTTTCTCTCTCAATCCTCTATTTTCTTCTTCTCTGAGAAAAGAAATGAGAGGCTGCCAAACTCTCTCTCTCTCTCTCTCTCTCTCTCTCTCTCTCTCTCTCTCTCTCTCTCTCTCTCTCTCTCTCTCTCTCTCTCTCTCTCTCTCTCTCTCTCTCTGCTCCCACCGAGCCAGTTCCTTGCACAGCTTGAATCAGATATCATAACTATGAACGCCATCATACATATCTACATCTGTACTTCTTTTGACAGCGCAATATCCATATATGCAGCTGCACATTTAAGCTTCCGCCGTAAAAGGGAAAAAAGGTGTTATCCCCTCCATACCTTGAGTTATAGGCAGCACGAGAACAGCAGGCAGCACACAGCTGTCCGTCCTTTAGATTCATTCTAACACATAGAGAGAGAGAGAGAGAGAGAGAGAGAGAGAGAGAGAGAGAGAGAGAGAGAGAGAGAGAGAGAGAGAGAGAGAGAGAGAGAGAGAGAGAGGAGAGACGAGGATAGCAAAAGAACAAATTAAAGAATTCTTTTTTAAAAAATGAAAAAAAAAACAGGAAAGACATAGGGAGAGAGGCAAGAAGAATAAAGAATGGAGAGAGGGAGAGGAAGAAGGGAAGAAAGGTAGATCAGGAGGAGGCAGATGAAGTGAGAATGAAGTGACTGATGGTCTTATCCAGGGCCGGATTAAGATGGCCTAGGGCCTTGACGCCCTTCGCCACAGGATGCTGTGAGCCCCCACGGAAGGCAAATTTTGTGATAAATTTACATAGGCAGTGCCATAATTACCAGCTAAGAATTATGGATAAGATGTCTACCAACATGACAGGTGATTTTTTTCAATATAGCATCTTGTAATTATTCTGCAATTTTTCACTTTTGGCCAATCAGGGGCCCCCTGGCAGGTGGAGGCGCCCTAGGCTGCAGCCGTATCTAGCCTGTGCATTAATCCTGCCCTGGCCTCATCATTCCAAATCGGTTCGCAAAAGCACATTCTCATAGAAGCGCCTGGCGGAGCGGAGTGGGAGGCTCAGCTGTCATTCTGAAAGGAAACGAAAATGAAAATCCCTGCAGTCTTTGTGTCTTATGTGTCCACTTCAAAATCACCTTTTCGTCTCTCTCTCTTTTTTTTTTTACATGTGACACTTCAACTTAAGTAACACTTAGTTAAACAACACACAACTTAACTCTGTGTTAATCATACCTACATTTCACTTATCGCATCACATTTAAAAAAAAAAGCTTACACTTACAGTATTAGCGACAATGTCAGCAGGGTATGTTAGTCATAATACGCATGAATGGCAGGGTATTACGAGCCGAACAAAAAAAAAACCACACACCTGCGTTTTGAAAAGTTCTCTCTAGGGAAATGTGACTTTTCCCTTCGTGGCCTGGACTAC
>NC_085869.1:45064541-45074541 GCF_034702125.1 Engraulis encrasicolus
CTCAATTATGAATCTTGCGGACGTGAGGGTTAACTGAGCGTCCGGCCACTGGCTCGTGCCTCGTGTATTCATTAAAAATTAGCATATGGAGCTGTCAGCCCGCTACGGAGACGGCCGCTGTAACAATGCCATTTAGCCCGGCGGCGTCCTGGCATGCCAGCGGAGGGCAGGGGCGTTGGTGGGTAAATGGCTCCTGACCCTCAGTGACAGGGGCCAGGCGGGCAGAGAGAGGAGAGGAGAGAGGGGAGAGGGGAGAGGGGAGAGAGGAGAGGGGGAGGAGGGGAGAGCAGGGTAGAGTACAGGAGAGGAGAGAAGAGGAGGGGGGAGAAGGGAGAAATGGAGGAGAAGAGGAAAAGAGGAGAGGAGAGGAGAGGAGAAGAGAGGTAGAAGAGGGAGAAGAGAGGAGAGCAGAGGAGAGGAGAGGGAGAAGAGGGAGGAGAGGAGAGGTAAAAGGGAGGAGAGGAGAGGGAGAAGAGGGAGGAGAGGAGAGGAGAGGAGGAGAGAGGAGGAGAGAGGAGGGGAGATGAAGGGATAGGTGAGAAGAGAAGAGAAGAGAAGAGAAGAGAAGAGAAGAGAAGAGAAGAGAAGGGGAGAGGAGGAGAGGAGGAGAGGAGGAGAGGAGGAGAGGAGAAAAGTGCAGAGGGAAAAGGAGGGGAGGGGAGTGGCGGGGTCAGGGCACAGCTGTGACGCACGGCAGAGGCAGCCTCTTTGCAGCCAGGTCCTGGCTCCTGACCAGGGGCCATCCACATCAACAGCACTTACACTCCACCATCGCTCTGTGTGTGTGTGTGTGTGTGTGTGTGTGTGTGTGTGTGTGTGTGTGTGTGTGTGTGTGTGTGTGTGTGTGTGTGTGTGTGTGTGTGTGTGTGTGTGTGTGTGTGTGTGTGTGTGTGTGTGTGTGTGTGTGTGTGTTTGTGCGTGCGTGCGTGCGTGCGTGCGTGTGTGCGTGCGTGTGTCTGTATTACACTCCATCATCGCTCTGAGCCACTGGCTCCCTGGCTCTCTGGGAGGGGACAGGAGAGGAGGGGAGTGGGCAGCAGGGAGTGAGGAGACAGGGGACAGGGGACAAAGAGGTTGGGGTTGGAGCCTGAAAGGGTGGAAAGGATGGAAGAAAGTGAAAGAAAGTGGAAAAGGGATATAGAGTCAGACAGGGTTCAGATACAGAAAGACAAACAGAGAGACAGACGAGAAGGAAAAGACTGAGAGAAAAGTCAGTGTGTTTGAGAGAGAGCGAGAGAGAGAGAGAGAGAGAGAGAGAGAGAGAGAGAGAGAGAGAGAGAGAGAGAGAGAGAGAGAGAGAGAGAGAGAGAGAGAGAGAGAGAGAGAGAGAGAGAGAGAGACAGAGACAGAGACAGAGACAGAGACAGAGACAGAGATAGAGAGAGAGAGGTTTCATCATTTTCATGAAAAAGGCCAACACTTCTGCTAATAAAAACACACACTTGAGCAACTTTTTGCAGCTGGTTCCGCTCAAATACTACGGTTACTTTCAAAAACAAATCACAAACACAAATAAATGATTCTTTTTTTTCTTTTTTTGCAAATTGTTTACCTTTGACGATTGCCAAAAAAAGGGAGGAGAGAATGCTCGATAAGACAGAGAGAGAGAGGCTGCTTTTGTTGTTGTCATCTGTGCGTTTCGAGCCCCCCTGTGAGAGCAGGTATTGTTGTGCAGCGGGGCAGAGCGGGGCCATGGAGCTCCCATTGTTATGCCGGCCCCGTTCAAAAAAAAAAAAGGCAGCTGCCTGGTTATCAATAGCACGCAGGCCCAGTCCACAATCCACATCACGTCTGTTCTCTACTGCGACTGACGATACACCTCACAGAACCCCCTCCCCCCCCCCTCTACTCAACACACACACACACACACACACACACACACACACACACATACATACATCCACGCGCGCACATACTATTTTTTGCCATGATCGCACACATTTGGGCCTCTTCCCTCGCTTGAAATGCTTCCGTGCGCTGATGTTTGCTCACAACAGAGGACGGCCCCACCCCACCCAGCACACACACACACCAGTGGCACATGCAAACACACATGGACGTACACACACACACACACACACACACGCACACAGACACGCACACACACACACACACACACACACACACACACACACACACACACACACACACACACACACACACACACACACACGCACACGCACACACGCACAGTCATGGATACCCTTTACCCACAGAAAGACAGACAAAAAGCACATGCAAAATCATCCACAGATACCCTTCACATAACCCGCACAACCACAACCACAGACATACTTAATCACGCACGCACACACGCACGCACGCACACACGCAGACACACACAGAGACACACACGCAGACACACACAGACACACACACACACACACACACACACACACACACACACACACACACACACACACACACACACACACACACACACACACACACACACACACACACACACACAGACACACAGACACACAGACACACACACACAGGGAGCAGGGCTCTTAGCCTGTCTGCGCTCATATATTACGCCGCGGCGGCTCTATATTTTAATTCATTACAAGCTATTAGGGCCAGTGCTGTTTAATATATTGGGGGAGCTCCCCTGGATTAAGACGTAATTAACCCCCCGCGCGATCTGCTGCTGACAGCAGAAATGGAGGGTGGATGGTGGATCCCACCCAAGGAAGAAGAGAGCAGGGCTGGCTGGGTTGGAACCATATCACGGCCCGGGCAATTTTGTGCACGGCCCTCTCTGGTGTAGGCCAGTCTGTAGGAAAAATGAAATGACAACCAACGACCCTGCCGTGGCCTAACAGTAGCCGGCTACACGGGTTCAATTCCGGTGGACCAGGATCGGTCATTTGCCGATCCTTCCCCCGTCTCTCTCCCCACACTCACTTCCTGTCATAACGTCCACTTTCCTATCAATAAAGGCACAAAACCCCCTAAAATATATTTAAAATGAAAACCAACAGCAGCAGATTCATGATTCGATGCGCATCACGATACACATGCCACAATGCGATACTATCACGATGCATTGCGATACATGTATTATTGCGATGCACTGATTTTCTTTTTTCACATTTGCCAACGTAATACAATAAAAATATAAATTAAAAACTGTGGTAGCTACAGGTTGCAAAAGGATACTAATCATTAAAAAGAGTCAATAATGATGATGTTATGAGTCTTGGAAGCACGAACACATCATATGTGGTTGTTTCCTGGATTGAGGGGTAACAGAACTTTGAGAGGACATATCACGACACTTCCTCCATTGTGATACAGTATCATGACTCTGCGTATCAAAATGATCATGATTCAATACAATATCGTTACAGCTCTATTCCTGATACGCCCTGAGGAAGGCCATTATGCGTAGGAATTGTAGCCAAATAAATAAAATCGGAACCTTGAGTGCCTCAGATCTTTCTGTCTCGCACAGACCCTGAGATCTGTCAGCCCACCGGGAAACTGACAGATGACCAGTCCAGGCCTGAAGAAGACCATAGAGGAGGCGGTGTGGGGGGGGAAGTCTTTGAGAGTGAAAGGAGAGGAGATGCAGTAATGTGACTGGTTGCCTCTTGTCATGCCTCTCCTCTCCTCTCCTCACCTCTCCTCTCCTCACCTCTCCTCTCCTCTCCTCTCCTCTCCTCTCCTCTCCTCTCCTCTCCTCTCCTCTCCTCACCTCTCCTCTCCTCTCCCCTCCTCTCCTCTCCTCTCCTCTCCTCACCTCTCCTCTTTCCTCTCCTCTCCTCCCCTTGCCTTTGCCTCGTGTCTCCTTCCTCCTCCTAGCCTACCTGATGCCTGCCTGCTCGAGTGGACTACCTGCAGCACTAAAGGGAAATGTCCGCCGCCTAGGGCAGCCTTTAATATTTCAGCCCGTCCCCAGCACCAGCACCGTGACCTGGGCTACAGCTAACTGAGCCTGACTGGAGGTCAGTGAGAATCATGGAAAGGAGAGAGAGAGAGAGAGAGAGAGAGAGAGAGAGAGAGAGAGAGAGAGAGAGAGAGAGAGAGAGAGAGATGGAGGGAGGAAGAGACGGAGAATAAGAGGACAGGAGAGGAGGATAAAGGAATGTCAAACAAAAGAGGAGTATAAAGTAAGAGAAGGCAACGAAGCAATGCAGATATCAAGAAAGAACATGAAATATGAAAGAAAAAGAGAATGGGTACAGCAAAGAGGATGAGGGGAAGTGAAATGTAGAGGAAAACAGATAAAGAGAAAAGAAAGAAAGAAAGAAAGAAAGAAAGAAAGAAAGAAAGAAAGAAAGAAAGAAAGAAAGAAAGAAAGAAAGAAAGAAAGAAAGAAAGAAAGGAAATCAGGTAAAACAAGATGAAAGAATGAGACATTAAGGTTAGTAAACCAAACAGATTGAAATAGAAAGCAATGAAAAAAAGACAGAAAGCTAAAATAAAGACCTCTCTCACTAGAGGACAGGAGAGGAGCAGTGGCGAAGGATGCAGCATAACTGTGGTCAGAGAGAACACACAAACGCTCGTGCACACTGGTGCGCGCGCACACACACTCACACACACACACACACACACACACACACACACACACACACACACTAGTCAGAGAGTAGTCACAGGCTGCATCCTGCTCCTCTTAATGAGACCCCGTGTCCAGCGTGGCGCCCATATTACTTCCATAGCCTTCCTTCCCCCAGTATTAAAACCAATTACAAGCCACCTTCATTCTGTCACACTCCTTATTATAATGTTACATTTTCGCAGCTCTCCAGGACAGGCCTCTAATGAGCATGAGGTGCCGACTAATGGAGATTTTTTTTTGCTGTCCATTTCTGTGACATAAACTAGGTGCAATAATGAGTTAAGGAACGTGGGTGGGGGGTGGGGGGGACTTGGAAACAGTTCCCTCATGGCACAGGTCAATACGATCCAGGGGGGGGGCACCACTGGATAGTTGGTGACCGTGCCTGGCCAGAGCGAGGAAAAACCAACCACTGGGGGCTACCTCAGTTTCACGCATCCATTGATTGAATTGATAGGTAGAGGTGTGAGTCGCACACACACACTGGGGCTGATATACTATTAGATCTAATCGAGTCAGCTGGACACAGATCCATACAGAGTTGTTGCAGGCGGTGTTGTGGGTTTTTTCCCATGCTGCACTAAGTGCCCCTGTAGGATTGCTGGGAATTCTTTATGCCATAACACCTTTTTTCTTGCGCTGTTCAATTGTTGTGCGGAGAGGAAAAAACAAAAACAAATCAATAGGTCTTCCAATGTATAACAGAAAGTGTAGGCCTACTACCGGGTTCATGTTTTTGTACAGAAGTGAGAAAATATCTTTGAAACATGGGAGCTCTTGTAGGATTGGACATTCATTCAGATCCAACAGCTCCCTCTGCAGTTCCTATACATTTTTGACAGACGACTGCTCAAATTTTCCATTAAATAATTATCTAAATAGTGACAATCAGTGTTGCCAGATGTGTCTGATCAAATCCTGCCCAAAAGGTTCTCAAAAACCGCCAAAAGGCCAATTTTTTCCACTTTTACCCGCAGACGACCATCCCAAGTAGCCCAATTGGGTGCGTAACCTCCCAATCTGGCAACACTGATGACACTGTGTGCATATAATGTTCCCCTACAAAGTCATGGATTCCAATATGTCTGCACGCGACCCATCACAGACCCCTGACCTGAAAGTTTCTTTTTTAGATACCATTAAATTAATACTGTTATGCTCCTGACCAAACCACTGACTACACTGACTGAAACAGTGAATAAACGGCTTGGCCCCAGTTCTCACAGCTGACAACATCTACAGTAACCACACAAACGAGACTCGGAGATCAAAACCCCCATTGCAGTGAGTGAGTAAGCCATCACGTCCCTGTCACGACGCTGTCTCACAAATAGGAAAATAAATGGAAATGGCTTTCCAACCCCCGACAGACAGAAGAAGCACGTTTTAACTCCTCGACTCCCGGTGACAGCTTACCATGTCTCTCGGAGAGAGAGCAAGAGAGAGAGAGAGAGAGAGAGAGAGAGATAGAGAGAGAGAGAAAATCCCTCCCATGTGAAGTTGCCGGGTTGCGCTCAAATTTCTTTCCTCCCTTTAAGCGCAAAAAACCCACCACCAAACGCCTCAGCTACCATTTCCCCGATTCAATCAAGTGTGTGCTGGTGTATACCCAGGGGCTACACGCGTGAGCGGGGGGAGAAGGCGACTTGTACTTTAATTAATAATGTAATACCCATGCTCTCAGCAGCGAGGCCTTTGGCATTCGACGCTGCATTTACTTATTTCTTGTAAATACTTTTAAGACACCAGCTGAGAAGCTTGGAGCACTTTTCCTTTATACCAACAACATAGTGTTTTAGGGGCAAAAAACAACTGATTAAATAACCATACTTTTTTGCTGTCATTTGCATACCTGTCCAATACCTGCTGTTTGACAGAGACATCAAGAGAGTAATTTAAAAAATAAGCACATTTATTTAGGGTGCTTTATACGGACACGACAAATGGCTTCAACAATTGTGGGATTATAAAAAAACCTAAAGTAAAACGTGCTTAACAAGTGAGAAGAAATGAAGTAAACTTAAATGAGGCAGATGGCATCAACCACATTTGACAAACTGTTTGCTTATGGGCAGTTTAGTCAGGAGTTGCTGATGTGGCGCTTGGTGAAAGTGAGAGTGCTGCCTAAAGAACAGACCTATCTGCCCAGCAGTCCTGGGTGACATTCTCCTACAGTGCAACGTGCATGCATCATATATAGACCAATGCACTGCAGCATTGCCCATAGCCTGACAACAATAATCCCTCACATTTGAATATGACGACACGGCATCCTACCGCATATGATTCTCAAGCAGACTGCATAAAAATCAAACGCTTCATTATTCACACAACACACTGGTAGATAATAAGCTATGATAATTAATTAGCGATGTGTAATAGTTTACAATCAGTAGGCTATTACAGCCTCTGAAAGCAATCAATGTTTTGTTAACGCCGCCGTTAATGATTTGCCCATACCAGCAACACTGACAAAGCATCCGCCACACCTGCAGTAAACACAAAGGGCTGAATCAGAGTTGGATGTTGATTTTAAAATAAACTTAGGCAACCTAACTGAGGTGTGATGTTTGACTATAGTTTCATTTAAAAAAAGTTGACTGACAGTTAACTCATATGAGTCCACTTTCTATGAATTTAATACATGTTACAAAAACCATATATTTAAAATAAAAAAGAGACTGCGCGTTAGGCTAATACAAGTAGACTATGTTAAAAGGACAGGCTGGTAAGACAAAAGGATTGTATTACAGTAACCCTCAGATAAGCCCAAAGGTCGTCATGAACTAATACTAGCTAAAGGCTTCCACGTGCAGAAATGACATTTAACAATTCAGCCTGTATCCCTACTTTTACAGAAACTTCAAAGTTTGAGGAATGGTGGAAGCATTTCTCCACAAAAACAAATGCAGTATGTTTTCAGGACTTTTTTGTAAATTACACCTAATACAAATATTACACCTAATCACAAAATATTTCACCTAATCACTACAATTACACTAGATCAAAATATTATTGTTGTTGCATGTAACTAGGTGAAGTCATGTCCTTTCTGGTCCTGTCATGTCCTTTCTGGTGACTTTCCTCCAATACCTTATACTCATAAAGGATGACCCTAATGGCGCATTCTCAAACCTGTCTTGATTAATAAACTTACACACCGTCAAGTCAGAAAATATTTAGCAGACAACTTATGATTCTTAACTCCCTCCTACTCCTTAAACTCAAATTTGCACTTCACCAGATGTGCAACGTAATCTTTCTGCATCTCCATCAACCATTAAAACTGCAATATACTGGTGTTTTTAATCAGTGACAGAGTTTCACCAGCCAGATATACTGTATGCTTCCATCAAATTAGCATTGTAGTCATGAATCTTGTCAATAACAAATTATACTGAAACTGAATACGGATCTGCAGCTTAAAAAGAAAAGTTAGGTTCTAGATTAGTTCTCTTTAGACCCACGATATGGACACAAGGATATGGACTGTGTTCATGCGCGCGTGCGCGACTGCGTGGTGGTGCATGTGTGCGTGTGGAAACATTTTAATTACTGAAGGTGCACATGGCTGGGAGCGGCAGTGGGACACGGGAACACAGGGAGACGGGGAGTGATTATTCCTGCCCAGAGAGCAGCCCCGTGTCTCCTCGCACCCCCCCCTGCCCAAAGGTCAGCCATGGCCCCAAACCGCCGCGCGCCACACGCACTGACACTGACCTGGAAGCAGTGGCACTGACCCCGGCAGCCAGAGGCTCCAAACACTTGATCATCTAACATGCAAGCAGCCCGCAGCCATGGAAATCTGACATTTGTCCTTATTCAAATGAACACAAACAATATGCATCTCAGCCCTTTCCCCAACCTGTGCCAAATACAAATATGAAGAGGGGGTGGGAGCAGTGTGCGTGGCAGCTTTCTGGCTGCACCCTCCATCCCCATCCCCCCTGAACGCTCACAGCCTTCCCTTTGAGTTAAGGCAGCCTGCCAGCCTGCCACCAGCCAGCCAGCCACCACCCTGGCTTGGGTGCAGCTCTGACGGCATCCCATCATATATTACATTTGTCTTTCATTTTATGCAAAACGAACCTGATGAACTGATTTGACAATGTAGGTTTTCGCACGACGTACAGCATGCATAGGGTATTTTGACCAACCCAAATGACAATTATTTATTTATTTATTTATTTATTCATGGGGGGGGGTGAAGTTGTGTTTTTTTATGGTGGATTACATGACATTTAAGCTTGGCATACATATCAGTATATAAGTTTTACCAAATCTGACAGTAAACAAAGCAACATAATAAAAAAACCCGTTCTGTAACAGCTGAATGAAGTTTCAATGTCAGGTAAACATTGCTCTTTCAAAACACTATACTAAAAGACAAGTGTCAGAAAGTGAATGTCATTCAATATTGAAGAACATTTTTTTAGGAATCTCCAACTACATTTCACTTTTATTAGTACAAACAGTTTTTTTTATTCATTTTCAGGACCATGAATATAATCCAAGACTCAAAATAATGTGTAAAACCCTGTAGCCTCTTCACTGATTGCTGGAAGGACTCAACTAGGCCTACATCATGATAAAATGGCTAATGGCATTACTGAGGGCCTCATGAAACAGATGAAGACTTGGTCATTAGTTTTGGTGACAATTAGGTTATAACACAGGCTCTGTGCAAAGTGGTTAAAATAATCCTAATTTTATAAATTGCACAACCTCAATCTGTCTCAATACAACAGAGATGGTCTCTCTGTGTACCAACTCTCTCATGCTCTTTTTCATAGCCGCACCAACCTCTCTCTCTCTCTCTCTCTCTCTCTCTCTCTCTCTCTCTCTCTCTCTCTCTCTCTGCCTCCCCTATTCTTTCTCAATCTGTCTTCTTCTTTCTTGAGGCAGTGGTCAAACCCAACAATGGAAGGTTACTCCGCTCACAGTGCTTCCTGCCACTGCACCCTGTGAAACCCCTTTGCCTGGAGCGCTACCTTCCGTGCGGAATGTTTATCCAAGTGGACTAGCCATCGTCCCTTGTTGTTTAGTGGACAGGCACGGCACGGCACGCAGAAGGTACCACGGCTGGCTATGACAAGCGTATGTCACAGAGCAAGGACTATGGCTGCAGGGCTTTTCCATGATTGGAGAAGGAGGAGGACAGTGGACACACACACACGCACACGCACACGTACACACACACAGGCACAGGCACACGCACACGCACACACACAGGGAACACACATGACACCCCCCCCCCCTCCAACCCACCCCCCTTACCCCACATCTTAAAGGTTACACCGGATAGGCTTGCATTGCCTTCTTGCTTCTTGCCTGCTTTTCCCACTGCTCTCCATACCCCCATATCAGTCTCTGGATTATGTGCCCCAGCCGAACACAAAAAACAACACAAGCCATTCTTCACATACA
>NC_085869.1:45079541-45164541 GCF_034702125.1 Engraulis encrasicolus
GTCTAGTGAAATGAAAGAGGCAAAAAAAAGCCAGGAGGCGAGAGTGACACGCTGTCAACAGAGCAGAAGGAAGACCTACAAGAAACACGACCAGCCAGCCCTTCAATGTCATAGACCGCGCGCTGATAAGTCCTTTATTATGGAAAATAATTTTAAATAGCATAAAATGTTGGAGGATCGTTTTTTTCTCTTCTTTTCTTTTTTTCTTCCTCCTCCCCTCCCCTCCTCTCCTTTCCTCTCCTCTCCTCTCCTCTCCTTTCCGCTCTATGTTTCTGCCACTATCGCTCCGGCTATTGATAAGATGACTAAATTTATTGCGGAATAATTCGAAGGGAAAAGAGATAAAAGGTTGCTGAATAAAATATGAGCCAAAGGCTGTAAATTGTAGCAATGCATATCATTTCATTCAAATGTAGGACGCAATTACCATCTGCTCCACTCATCAGTTCCCTCCTTTATGACTTAATTATATGTTTAATGCTATCAGATCAAGGAAAGGGCAAAACAGATGAATGGCTGGGAAAGAAAGAGAAAAGATTCCGCAACAAGACAAAAGCCATATGAAAAGTAACATAAAGGCTGGAATTGATTTCATTTACGGGGGGGAATAGAGAAAGTTAATTTAGATACAATGTGCGCCCATCACCATTGCGCGGCGTGAGATAATAAAAAAGGCGTGTTTGCCAATAGGCCTCATACAAATTTAACAAAAGAAGTCAAGTTCCTGAAAACTAGCTGTCTTCCTGCATTCATTTACAAAGATCCAGACCTCTCTTTCACCTTTCTGCCTTTCGTTTTTTCATCCATGCCAATGGCTTTCTGATCTCTCCGGAAAGAATATTTTCTCAGAAAGAGAGAGAGAGAGAGAGTGAGAGAGAGAAGACACTAAATGGGAGTGCTTTTGAAATTAAGAATTATATAAAACACGATTTGCATGTCTGCATTATTTAAACACAGAAATACATTGCAAACGTAAATACACATTTCTTCATGTTTGACTTAATCAAATACAAATATTACTTAAGTCGCCATGATGAACCAACAATATACTCAAAACAATAACAACCGATGAATTAAAATAAAAAAAACTTGCTGAAAGTGAGAGTAGGTAAAACTTTTCACTTGAGAGCATGTGGGCAGAGCAGAGCGCAGCCCGAGGGCCAGGGACTAGCCGAGGGGCATGGTGTGGGCCAGCAGGCTCGGTGTCCACGCGCTGAGCCCGTGTCCAGAGAGCCATTACATCCTGACATTTAGACCTGGTGCCATGCCAAGTGCCCGCTGCTTTCAAACCGATAGTGATCTTTCGCAGAGCACTGGCGCAACAGCAGCCACAGATCTGCCAGTGACTAACCGCAACACCGTATATGAGCTGTAGTCACCTCATAGTCATGCATACTTCCTATACAACCCCCACTAGACAATGGAAATTGTTGTTTTCTCACAATTATACCTTAATAATTTTTCATTATTGAAAAATACTTTGTTCATGAATCTTACATGTAGGCTAAATAAATACACATGAAACATCAGGTTTCTAGAATTTTCAAAAGCCTCCTCCAGTTTGTAACATCATGTTGGTGTCAGCTGACATGCGTTTAAACATCTTTCAAATATTAGGTTTTCCTGGTGCTCTTTAACCAGTTGTTGCGGGCATGATTATAACTTTTGTAAATGTCATTTTTTTTCCATTTTAATTCTGTTAAATCTGAATCAGGTTCGGATGGTCCAAGCATGACTCTGACCTTCACATCAAAGCCCTCTCTAACAAGATAAAAAAGAACAAAGGCTCCATCTTGTGGCTTGAAAGTGGTACTGAACTGTTGAACAATATCAGTTTCTTCCATCTAACTGACAAAGGAAACCACTGACATTCTGACGGATTAAACAATGGATTTAACACTCTAAAACGCTAAGCCTCTTGAGTTAAAACAGATGAATCTGGGTCTATGTGTTTAAAAAAAATATGGGCCTATACATGTTCAGACATATCCCCTCCATTGCAGCATTTTATTTCCATAAAGCTTTTTCTCTAAGCAAAAACACATCTGCTAGGACAGTGTTTCCCAACCAGGGGTACGTGTACCACTAGGGGTACGCGAGCACACTGCAGGGGGTACTTGGAAAAATGTTATTATTATAACAAATGTATGGAGCAGTCACATCAGGACAGAGAAAGCGATATATAGAACATGAATTAGGGGGTACTCATGGCACAACTAAGAGGCTTAGGGGGTACGCGAGACAAATAAGGTTGGGAAACACTGTGCTAGGACACCTCACAGCAGAATATCCATTCAAAAGCACAATAATGCATATACATACCTCGACTTCTCTTGTTTGATTGATCCCTGTTACAATTACTAGACAAGCTAAGACTGACAGTCCAATTGCATTCAGTCGGTTTGCCTGTTTAAAACACAAAAGAATATAGAGGTACATGTTGAATTTGTATTCATATAAGCCATTCGAGAGTAGCTCAATTATCCATTTACACTGACTCTCTGAGCTTACCAACAGCTATTAAAATGTCAGATTCATTCAG
This sequence comes from Engraulis encrasicolus, assembly GCF_034702125.1. NCBI lineage: Eukaryota > Metazoa > Chordata > Actinopteri > Clupeiformes > Engraulidae > Engraulis > Engraulis encrasicolus. The sequence continues at coordinate 45,082,084 of NC_085869.1, forward strand.
TGGACTTGCGTGCTCACAGAAAAATGGCAGATCATTGGCAATAATGTGACTTCATAGCTCGAAATGGTTAGAAAATAGCATGCACATTTTCTCCCACACGAATGGAATGAGGGCTACAAAGAGCAAAAAAAAGGAAGTAATTGATTTCAAACTAATTGTGCAAAGGTCTCCCTGATGGGAACCATCTGTCCAAACAAGCGCTACATTCAGTAAAATTTTATCATAATTAATTAAAGTGTTAACAAATTGCATACATCATAGTTAACACGGAGAGAAACTACCGCAGGAAATGTTATGAAACAAATTAGCCTCCACAATGAAAGAAAATTACCTCCCATAACTAAATATTACACTCATTTCCGCGAGCCATATTTCTTAATGAATTCTCTAATTAATTTAATTCACACATTGTGCATAATTTGAAGCTAGAAATGTCAGTGGGTCAGACTTAACCATAGTCTTGCTGGCTGTCTGATTCAACAAGAGACATATTAGCAAAACATGACCTCTATGCAAATTACAGACCAACTGTTGTAATTTCAATTCCAGGCTCTGATTAGCATGTTTCCAAAGAAACAATACTAACGACACACTGGCTTCATCCCTGACGTGTCCATGTCAATTTGACATTACCTGTCACCTTCATTGCAGAAATTAGTCTCTGGTGACATCTCCCATTCAGTCAACTAATCTATGCATTAGCAGAATCACCAATGGTATTGTCTCTCCAACAGGGCAGGGTTTATACACTTGCATGCCACAGGGATGGATTTTAATACAATTACACACACAAAAAATCTTTTTTTACCAGACACATAGGCCTAAGTATTTCTATTAACCTCAGCAAAGAGAGGCTGACATTATTAGGAATGGACATCAATTTCATTATTTTCATGGGGGAAAAAATAACCCTGCAAGTCTGCAAGCAAGCTGGGGCTTTTTGTTGCCTTGAGGCAATACCTGAGGCCAATCAATTGACACACATAAAAATGAAAGGGCACCCACATGGCAGCCAAAAGCGCCACACCAGGAGAGTGGAGCCATAAGGGCTGTGGTGGAGCCTCTCTCAATGGGAGAGATGGAATCACAGGGGCCCGGGAGAGGCTCCAGGTCACAAGTTAAAATAATGATGTCAATGTCGACAATAATAACAATAACACTTTCGAGTTACACTGGTATCTGTCTTTATGAATTCATATAGCCAACACAGAGATGTTTTTAGACTATTTCATAGAGGAGTCTATTATGTAACTGCAGGCTCTGAACATGCAGATCTATATTCTGGCAGATTTGTGGACTCTGCCACTCCTACTCATATAGCCTACCATGCAAACATGTTCTAGGCTACGTGGTACTCTGAGGCGGACTTTCTGCGTAGATCCAGGAACTGCTCCTTGAGACGGCAAGTTCCCCCATGACTGATAAGCAGTTGTCAGGAAAGCCATCTGCTGTGTGTGGATAAATGGCAAATCAGTAGCAGCAAGGGTCCAGCAATCCAGGGAATATGAGTGCGACTTCAAGAAGAAAGTGGAAATTAGCGAATGCCGAATGCAGACCAAACAAGTGGCACAGATTTACAACTTGGGAGTCGTGGATCTTGGGATTCAGAAATTAGTAGGCTACAGAACGATATTTCACCACAACAGATTTGCTGCCTCGTTTACGAAACAGTTTCGTGTTACATTTCAGAGTTTACATAATTGCCATGGCGCGTTCCACAACTTTTGTTCTAAGTAAGCTCTATGGACTGTACTGACACGCAGGCATGCCTCCAAAGGTAGGAAGGAAGTTTAACAGCCTAAAGGAGTAGAAATAGCCATTCGGCAACTAAATGTACCGTCAAAATGAAGATTAGAAAGTTCTTTCGTGGTAGTGGGAGGGTTCTGGCCTTCGTGTTCGTGGCGTCTGTGATTTGGCTTCTTTTTGACATGGCAGCATTACGATTATCAATCAATGATGTGAACAGTCAACTGTTAAAAGAACTCGTAGTAAAAGAAAGGGCGGCTATGAAAAGACAGGCCACGAGCCGAACACATGCACCCAAGAGATTGTTCAAACACCCAGTGGAGAAAGTACCCGTTGACCTGGGAGACATTGTTGAAAATGCGAAGAGACTTGATACAAATGTTGCCAACGTGTATCGTAGAAAACAGAAACCTGTATTTAGGGAACGCACTGTTGCAGGAAACGCTGCAAAACCTAAACCTGACAGCGTGGAGAGAAGTGACAAAAAAGCAATAGAAAATAACGTGCTTGGCAGTTTACAAAGTGTGAAGCCTTTACGCAAAGACCCATCTTTAAACTCTACCAAAACAGTAAAAGCCGCAGTGCTGGACAAGGCCAAACTTCCCAAGGCAGTGACTGAAGGTATTAAAGACGTAGTAGCCAAAGACATTGGCCAGAAGGCAAAAGTGCAAGACGTCAAGGACGCAGCGTTTACCAAAGCGCCACCCGCTGTCCAGGAAGAAGAACGGCGTGTAGTTCCAAAAGGAGCAGAGGACAAAGCTGTGAAAACAGGCAACAACATGCCTGAGGAGAAAAGTAAAGAAAATCTAAAAGACATTTCAAACAAAAAAGCAAGTGAAGCTGCAAAAGCAGGTTTTCAGCAGCATCCTAAAAATGATACAAAGTTAGAACCAAAGCCTGATGTGCAGCAGGTGGCTGGAGTTCTAAGACAGGCTGACCAGAACTCTGAACTACTGAACAAAAACGACCCTCACCCAGTGAAAACACAAATCCAGTTGACTCTTCCACCCAAGGTTCAAAAGGTGGAACCAAGTAAAGCCAAACCAACAGTCCCTGTTAAAAAGCCAGGAGCACTTCACAAAGTAATGGCCTTGGACGTGACTGAGAAACCCAGAGATGCACAGGCCATGGGGCAGTTTGGACACGCAGCAGTAGTGCCAAAGGGCAAAGAGGCAGAATCCCAAAGCCGCTGGAATGAAGGTCACTTCAATGTCTATTTGAGTGAGCAGATCCCTATAGATCGATCCGTCCCCGACACCCGCCCTGCACTGTGAGTATGAAGAATGCATTCAGACTATATGTAGGCCTATACAATATGCTGTTATCTAATGTATTTTCATCAATTTTCTTACTGGCAAGTAAGTAATACATCCATACCATGCTATTGATGAAACTTCATTACACAAAGCAGTTCTTGAATTGAGGGTACAATTAAAACAAACTACAGATCTGTGTAGCCTACACAATCTGCTCTGTACATAGCGACGGTGGCCTTTTGTGTTTTTTTTCCACAGGTGCTCAGAGAAAATGGTTCACGATGATCTGCCCACCACAAGTGTGATCTTCTGCTTTGTGGATGAGGTGTGGTCCACTCTGCTCAGGTCTGTGCACAGCGTGCTCAATCGCTCTCCACCCCACCTCCTCAAGGAGATCATCCTAGTCGATGACTGCAGCACCAAAGGTAGGTTGTGTAAGCCAGGAAGCAGGGCAATTTTGTGTGTGTAATATAATGTAATGCAAGTGTATGTCTTGTGTGGATAACTTGGAACCCGAATCTAATAAAGGTTATATATAATATGCTATACTGTATTGTTGTGCTCAAGAACCAAATAGAACAGTTCAAAGGTGAGCGCAGGTTCGCACACTTAAAAAGACACTAAGGTCAAGCACATGGATTTTTTTCTTGTTTCTGAGAGCAGAGTACTGTAGAGACGTTTCAGGTTGTGTAAGCCCTCATGATCACTGTGTCAACACGGCCTCTGATGGAGGTGTTTATTTAAGACATTTATGGCAACGTAATCATGAATCATACTGTCTTCGGAAAGTGAATGCATCCGGGAAGTACTTTGAAATATCGACTTCATACACTGTGTGCAGAATTATTAGGCAAACATGTTTTTTGACCATATTGTACATTTTATGCGTTTTTTCCGCCATCAACCTTTATGAATATGAAAACCTATTGGATTTAAGCATTCCAGAACATGCATATGTGTATAATAAGATGGGGTGTGATCAAAGGAGCCCAACACCCAATATCTGGTGTGCATAATTATTAGGCAACTTTGCTTTCTTCTGGGAAAATGGGCCACAAAATAGATCTAACAAATTCTGAAAAGTCTATGAACAATTTTGAAGTTTTCCAGGGGGATGTGGGCCTCTTGAAATTGGCAAGACGTTGGTCACGTTAGCACAGAAGTATCAAATGCACCGTTACAAAGTCATCAGTCTCACATGAAATGTCACTGCCATAAAATGAGAAGAATTTAAGGTGAAACTACAAGAAAAGTATTACCCTGCAGTGCTATCATATTCCAGAATGCAAACTTACATCAGGTGTCCAGAAGAACAGATTGTTGAGCACTCAGAGACATAGCAAAGGTAAGAAGGGATGACACCAGACAACCATTTAACAAGTTAATTAAGTCAAGACTGGGTCAAGAAATACCCTAGGACAGAGTTTTCGAAGGTATTATGGACTGGTGAAAGTGACTATTGACAGACAGGGTGGATGAGCCCATAGCTGGATCTGTGAGGGAAAAGTTTGCAACTTTCAAGAAGACAATGGTATTTATGCAGTATTCTGCTGGCATTTGAGTAGAACTCAGGAACTCATCTGAGTGTGCACATTACCGATCTAGCCATGGGCTCATCGATCTGGTCCATTAACAGTCACTTTCACAAGTTCATAAAACCATTGACAAAATTGTCTAAAGACCTTTCTTGACCCAGTCTTGACATGCGTTTCTTGTTGAGTGGTCTTCAGGTTTCAACCTGTTTTACCTTGGTCATGTCTCTGAGTGCTGAATACAATGTTCTTCTGGACACTCGATGTAGGTTTCAGTTCTGGAATATAACAGCACTGCAGGGTAATAATTTTGTGGTAGTTTGACCTTCAATTCTTCTCAATCCGGCAGTTACTTTGTGAGCACAATGCATGTGACACTGATGGCTTCGTAACGGTGCATTAGATGGATATGACCAATATCTGGGCAATTTCAAGACAGCCACATCCCTCTGGAAGACTTCAAAATTGTTTATAGACTTTTCAGAGTTTGTTAGATCTCTTTTGTGGCCTATTTTCACAGAGGAAAACAAAGTTGCCTAATAATTATGCACACCTGATATAGGGTATTGGGCTCCTTCGATCACGGCATCTCTTAATATACAAATATGCCTGACCTGGAATGCTTAAATCCAATAGGTGTTCATGTCCACAGAGGTTGGTGGCGGAAAATATACATATAATGGACAATATGGTCAAAAAACATGTCTGCATAATAATTCTGCACACAGTGTATTTGGCAACACAATTAGAACTAAACTAAACTTGCTTGCTGAACTAAAATTCTATTCTCATTTACTCTGCCCATTTCAAGACTGAATTTACTGTAACAACTTCACAGTGTTTTGCATGTAACTTCTATATCAATTTCTAACACAATACATTGTGTTTGTGTACCACCTGGTATGGTTGTGCTCTTCTTCCCCCAGACAACCTGAAGGAGCCGTTGGATAAGTACATGGCCCAGTTCCCCAAGGTGCGGATCATCCGCCTGAAGGAAAGGCAGGGCTTGATCAGAGCTCGCATAGCAGGGGCGGCACAGGCCACTGGTAATTTGTTTATTATAGCTTTATTATTCAGGAGCAAAAAGGAGTCACTCTATGGGACCTAAGATTTAAAAAAAAATGGCAAATGGGAGAAGAGGGAGAGGCCTTTTCTGGATAGCCCTTTGTTTTTTTCGAATCTTGGGTCCTGTGTAAAGTCATTAGTTGCATAGGTTCCCCATCTGAAATCACAGATCAATTGTTATCTACTGTACATGCGTATTAGGCCTACTTATACTATGGGGGCAGCCGTGGCCTTAGTGCTTAAAGTAGAAAACCTTTTTTTTTTACATTCGGTCCTTGATTTCAGATTCTAACCTTATGTTGTACTCACCCTTGTATGTTGTGTGTAATTTGGAGCTCTGCCAAAGATATCTTTAAGCATATTATTGCGAATCCATGGAGGCATTTGGTCGCATGGAACAAATTTAGTAATAGGCTGCTGGTTTACTAACACATCTGAATCCATAATAATGCGTCTGTATGCGTGCCCTTTTATCTGGAGAATGTGTTTGACCTTGCTGACCTTGCTGATTTTGACAGCAAAAACAGTTTGGAACAACTTCCTAAAACAAAGCTGACTGCTTACTTCAAGGCTGTAATGTTTACAAGCCCGGAGAGATTAGATATTATGTATGTTTCATGCACTTAACCAGACTTCTTTACACAGTATCACATTCAAATGGGACAAGTATTACAGAGGGTAATTTCTCCGGACAGTCTCACAGGTGGTGAAACTCTCGGCAGAGTTTACTGAGATACTCCGCTATCTTTACTGACATGACACGTTCGGACGGGACTACATTTCCTGGTTATTATTGCTTTACCCTAGGTCCCCCCTTTAAACTAGTCCTGTCCGAATAGGCTATAGACTGGTAAAAAGACTGGTAAAGGCGGATGTTCGTGACGTGATGTCACATCCGCCTTTACCAGACTTTCAAAAACTGTATTACCCGCAAACTTGAGAAGTTTCCAAACAAGCAATCCACCTACGCGTTATGAGTGGTAGCGTACCGTGATGAATAGATTACAACAGCATATGTTGGGCCTGCAAAAAATGGCCCATAGGAAGTTGTTTCATGGATATAACCAAGCCGGATATCTTCAGCAGAGCTCCAAATGACACACGCGTCACAGGGGTGAGTAGAACATGATGTTATAATGTGAAATGAAGGGCCAAATGTACCATAAAAAAAACAAGTTTTTCTCCTTTAAGATGATGCGCTTTAGATCAGAGGTTTGCAGTTTCGAATCCCTCCCTTCCACTTCCTATCTCACTCCATGGATGAGGTGCCCTTGAGCAAGGCACCTAACCCCACATTGCTCCACGGACTGTTACCAATACCTTGTACTTAAAATGACTGTAAGTCACTTTGCATAAAAGCCTGAGCTGAGTGTAATGTAATGCTTACTTATGTAGTAGTAGTAGCCTTTATTGTCCCCAAGGGGAAATTCGTTTCGGTGCAGTCGCCGCAAGAGCAGCACCCATAAGAACACCTGTCAACCCACCTGTACATTACATACACAATACACAATACAGTATAAGACAAGGGAAGGGAGGGGTAGGGTAGACATGGACCAGGCAGGTAGACAGGTGGCATTAAGAAACCATAATAACAACTTAGGGAGAGGAGAGGGAAAAAAGTCTCATGCCTTCAAATTATGGTGTGCACAATATGAATACATAAGTTAAAAAACCCTCAGCAGATCAGCACATTTAAAGACAACACAACATAAAGACACCACAACAGTGGAGGCGTTGGATAGGGGAGAGGGTCCTGAGGAGCCACACCTCTGGGAGCCTGCTGGCCACCAGAAGAGTAAACAATCCCTGGTGTCTTTGGGGTGGGGGTGGGGGTGCGAGGGGGGGCAGAGCATCTTCATTATGTTGTTCTTCCAGGGAGACTGTTTGTTCCTGCATTGATTCCGTTCGGAAAAACAAGACAGTGAGAGTCTCTGAAGGCAAACAGGACAAAACAAGACTGGCATAGCAGGGGAAAAGATAGGGGAGGGAGAGAGATCAGAAAGTGCGTCCACCTCCACCGAGAGCCAGAGAGGTGTGTCTCCTGGATTTTGTTGACGTTCTGTACTGTAAGCACAGAAACCTGACCATCACAAATCTGGGGATGGGTTTCTCCGGCAGGCCTATTCACTATCTGCTGAAAATGCTCAACTACATCATATCAACATTGCTATGACAGTACCGGGAGCCTTAAGTAACAAATTAAGACATAGCCATTACAATTTTGGTGACAGTAAGGTTATAACATGGGCTCTGCGCTAAGGGGTTAATGTGTTTTCCCATTGTCTCCTTTCAGGCGAGGTGTTAACTTTCCTGGACTCTCATATTGAGTGTAATATAGGCTGGCTGGAACCCCTGCTCGAGAGGGTGTACGTGGACCGACGGAAAGTTGCCTGTCCTGTTATCGAAGTCATTAGTGACAAAGATATGAGGTGAGATATGTACAGTAACTTGTGCTAAAGCAGGTTAAAGGGACACTGTGTGAGATTTTTAGTTGTTTATTTCCAGAATTCATGCTGCCCATTCACTTAAGTTACCTTTTTCATGAAGACTTACCACCACCATCAAATTCTAAGTATTCATTATGACTGGAAAAATTGCACTTTTCATACATGAAAAGGGGGATCTTCTCCATGATCCGCCATATTGAATTTCCAAAAATAGCCATTTTTAGCTGCAAAAATGACTGTACTTGGACCATACTAGAAAATATTTGTTTAATACTTAGTAAACTTCCATGTAAAGATCAAATTTGGCAATAGGCAGCCCAATTTCAATAAGCAGCATAGTTGCAGTACCTTTTTTGACCATTTCCTGCACAGTGTCCCTTTAAACATAGGCAGAGGAGATTAGATTCGAGACAAAGAGTTGGTGTTCCGTACATTGTGTATAAGGTATCTTAACCGACCGAAGCCTTTGTTCGCAGGAGATATTTTCTGCAATCCTCTTGTAATTTGAAAGCATAATACATGCCCAAGAAACCAGCACTTCTTTTATATTCCTTTAGGGCATGTTTGTTAAGCAACTGTCTTCTCCTTGGAATCATATACAGTATAGGCAGATGTTGCTTTGCTGTGCTCGTTTGTGGGAAGTAATCGTTGTTTGATTTGTGCTATTTGCACAGTTATGTGCAGGTTGACAATTTCCAAAGAGGCATCTTCAAGTGGCCCTTGGTCTTTGGATGGAATACGCTCTCTGAAGATATCATCAAGAAGAACCAAATGAAAGACAGTGATCCTCTACGGTAAAATGCTAATTATTTTTTGTCATTTGTTATACTGTTTTTATATTGTGTATGTATAGATATTGTTTTGTGTATTGGTTAGGGATTATATCGATATCTTATTACTCGATGCGATGCGATTCGATTATTTTCGATACTTAAGAATGCCCCACGATACGATACAATATGATTCAATTTGACTTTTTTCCAATTACTTTTTCACTTCTATTATGTTATGGAGCTAGGGCAGGGGCCAGTGATCGTCAGATTACTGTATATCGCGATTTATCGATACATTTCGATTATTATTTACACCCCTAGTATTGGTCTGTTGTATATTATGGAATGTGAAATTACCATGATGGATTTTTTTTTTTTTGTAGGTGTCCGGTGATGGCAGGAGGTCTGTTTTCCATCGATAAGAAGTACTTTTATGAGCTGGGAACCTACGACCCTGGCCTAGATGTGTGGGGTGGAGAAAATATGGAAATTTCATTCAAGGTAGTTTTATAATGCATGTTCTATATGTGTTATATTTGGAGCGAGGAATCTGCACATTTCAAATCCTTTTTAGTTGTTTTTTTTTATTTTATGGCCGGATTGGTACGTTCTAATCTACTCAGACTGTGTTTGTAGAGAATCTGATGAATGCTGAAGTCTAAACATAATCCAGCCATGAAATAAACAACAACAAAAAGGATTGGAAGTGTGCTGACTACGAAAATGACAGTCAGCCTTACAGTCCTGCACCTTTTTCTGGGATGTGCACCAGCATCTTCACCCTCAACTACGTATGTTTATTGTATGCACACAGTACACAGTGCACTTTTAAAGATGATGTGCATGCTTCTACATTGACTGTCTTGTTTTCACTCCGACTGTGTATATGGATGGTGTGTTTGTTTTAGTTTTAATGCACATTTGGAAGTGTTGGATCCAATTGGACTGGATTTGGATGACTTGATGTGATACCTGTTATAATACATGGTGAAAGTGACTGTACTGTTCACTTGTTTTGATAGTACGACCCTTGGAGGACTTTTTGAAGAGGCCCTTCGAATGTTCACCTCTGATCTACCGTCTCTCCACAGATCTGGATGTGCGGAGGAGAGATCGAGATCATCCCCTGCTCCAGGGTGGGACACATCTTCCGCGGCCAGAACCCTTACAAGTTCCCCAAGGACAGGCAGAAGACGGTGGAGAGGAACCTGGCACGTGTGGCCGAGGTCTGGCTGGACGAGTACAAGGAGCTCTTCTACGGCCACGGCTACCACCACCTGCTCGACAAGACCGTCATCGACGTGGGTAACCTGACGGAGCAGATCCAGCTGCGACAGAGGCTCAAGTGCAAGAGCTTCAAGTGGTACCTGGAGAACATCTACCCCGACATGGAGGCGCCCGTGGTCAAAGCGGAGGGAATAGTAAGTCAAGATTGTCCAAAACATGAGGCAAATCACTGCACACTTTTCACAGAATCGAAGTTAACCAGGGTATGATCATTTACCTTGGGTTTTTTTCTTTTGGGGGGGGGCACATCTTCAGCACCTAGACACTGACTGCGCAGGGAGACTATGTTTTGAAGTTATATAGTAGATGATGTTTACTACAGTAAAACCTCTGAAAGGCTTATTAGTTTAAGATCTCATTGGTGGATCAAACCATTGACAATTTAAGCCATTGATGCCTAAAACACCTACGTGCCTAAGCCATTTTTGGGAAAAGGAAGGCCTACCGACAGCCTATAAAAAGAAAAGCAGAAATATTTCAGCCTCTGAAACACACAAAAACATATATTGTATATTAAAGCTAAGACCCTCATCTTGCATTATAACATGTTAATTCAGCTCTAATTTACCAATATTTTAATCTCAAATCTCATGATCCTGAATGCTGTGTGATGCAGCTCTCGACGCTAGGATTAACGTAACAGGTTAAAATAAAATATATGTTCTAGGAGGACCATATCTACTATGCACATCACTCATGACATTCTCTAAAACTGTCAGCATTTTCTTGAAGACGTGTGCGGCTTGACAGTCCATTTGAGTTGTTTATTTGCATCTGGTGGCGTGTGGCACAGATCAGCACAAAGACACAGTGTTAGTAGCTGGCTTCTAACCAGACAAAGGGCTCCTTGTATGCCAACAGCTAAGCCAGCTGTGACTGGGCTGTTCTCTAGCCTTGGTTCTACTTGACAATTAAACTGTTTTTCGCAGTTTTTGAAAAGTACATACAAGTCATTGCACCTTATGTTATATTAATTCCCTTCACTGTTTTAACTATATTCCTCATGCCTTCCTTCAGGTTTTTAATCCTGGAACTAGAAAATGCCTAGCCTTACAGAACACAACACTTGTGTTTGCAACCTGCGATCTTAGCAATCAGGTAATGTAACGGCACTCATCTTCTCTGTGTACAAATGCTAGTTTGTTTCACCTCTGTTTCCCTCCCTTTCTTTCCCTGTCACTGCTTGCTTTGCATGAGTATGCACGTGTTTGTTTTGTTTATTCTGTACACTAACGTTTCCCAAACTTTTTTTGTCTTGGGTACCCCCTAAGCTCTTTTTGTCGTACCATGAGTACCCTCTCGCTGTCTCTTCCTCTATCCCAATGTGACTATGGTCCATATGGTATATTGTTATTATTCTTTTCCACATAGTCCTTGCTATGTGCATTCAAGTACCCCTAGTGGTACATGTACTCCTGGTTGGATAACACTGCTGTACTTAATGTACTTTGCACTCATTGCATATCTTTCTACTTCTGCTTTGCCTTTAAGTGAAAGGCTGATGCACTGTGTAGTAACTTGTTTTGTTTATTCCGTACACTACTGTATTATCCTGTACACTCATTACATATCCTTGTACGTCTGCTTTCCACTGTGGTGAAATACTGGTATCAGTAGTATACAGTATACTGTATCTTTCTTCATCCAGTTGAGCAGTGGTTCCCAAAAAGGGGGTTGGGGCCTCTAAGGGGGTCACAGAAGTATTGCAGGGAGGTCGTGGACAAAAGGAACTTTGCATGAAATCGGATAATTTACTTTCTTCCATAAATTGGTTAATAACAGTACTCACTTCTTTGGTTAATGGCTTTATTTGTTTTTCCTGTGGATTTCTAGCAATATTAGCAGGTAAACTGGTAATTTAACAGTTTGCCTGCTATTATTGCTAAAAATCCACACTGCAAGAAAATGGATACAATCAAATAACTCTTTCTACCAAAGATGACTACATACATACAGTACATTTCACAAACACACTGTTACTAACCAATTAAGCAATATAAAGAAGAATGCCTGAGCGTATGGGGGAAGGTGTCTTGAACATATTTCCAAAAAGGGTCCCTTGCATAAAATGTTTGGGAACCACCCTGCAGTAGAGGGTGGTGACTCAGTAACTGTTGTGTCTTGTGATATCCAGAACCAGCACTTTAGCTACACCTGGCTGCGGCTGATCAAGCAGCAGGGCCTGTGTGTGGTGCCTCATGGGCTGGCCAACCGCGTCTCTGTGGAGCCCTGTGATCCAGTCAACGCCAACCAGCGATGGATGCTCAATACCAACAAAGTTATGGTAAGCAGGTTGACATAATAAGAGAGAATGTTATGGTTTTTTTTGTTTGTTTGTTTGATTTAATCCTCATCTTGCATACTTGGATCACTTTCCCTTTTGGATTAATGAAGTAACTAACTACTCTACTCTAGATCCATAATATTATTTGTGTTGCAATAAAATGTTGTAAAAAATACTACTCCTAAGGTGCTATGTAGTAAAGTCCAAAAAACAAACACGACTAAACCCAATGAATGAATGTCATTCATGTTCGAAAAGCTGTTTTGAGAGTAGTCACCCCGCAAGGCACGCATTCAAATGCTTTAGTAGAGTAACCTTCAGTGAGTGCTAATTACACAGGCAATCCTGTATATTTACCTCTCTCTCTCTCTCTCTCTCTCTCTCTCTCTCTCTCTCTCTCTCTCTCTGCAGGCCGAGCACATCATTGTGGAGAGCAGTGCCCGCCGTCTGTGTCTTGAAGCGGGTCCCAAAGGTGACGGCATCTATGTGAAGGACTGTTTCTCTGGCAATGAGCATCAGAGGTGGCAGTTCACCAATGTCTATGCACAGTGACTCTGAGAATTGCACTACTGTATACCATATGTAGTAAGACACAGACTTGTGGATCATTATTGCCACTTCCATTCACAGATAATGTTTTTCTTTTTCTTTTCTCGGTTCTCTTGTTGTTATTTTTTTTTCCTCTGGAGCCTTTTTTCCTCTGGTTTACCAAAGGGCTCTTCTTAAATGTCAGTGGGGTATGCATGCTGCTAGCGTAATAACATGGTGAGTGTAATTTTGGGGGAATGTGCCGTCCGCACGGTCTTCTGTTTTTCTTTCCTCTCTACTGCCAAAGTTGCTATTCACAGCACACAGCGGTTTCAGTGACTGACTACCGATTTTCTTTGTTTGTTTTTAAAGTTCTGGGGTTCATTTCTCAAAAGAGAAGTTGTTAGCCTCTTAGCAACTTCGGTAGTTGCCAATGGGAAAATGCATTGAAAACATGGCCTAATGTAGTAAGCAACTTTGGTTTTGAGAAATGCACCCCTGGGTTGGGACTGAGGGACGATAGTGTCCAGCTACCTTCTTCCACTTACTACTTTGATATTTTTCCGAAATGATTTACAGATCTGTGGTATCGATTTTGTTCATAGGCACTTCATTTTTTTTACAACACAAACTGTAGGTTGTGAGTGTGTGTGAACAGCAATATTTTATTACTTTTTTTAGTGTGGTCTCTCAGTATAGCACAATGCAAGCTCTAGGAAACGGTACTGGAACTTGTCTCCTCTGGAGTTCATCTGTGATAGCCAGCAAGCCTCATACACTACTTACTTACTTACTGCTCAACCAATGAATCAGAATGTTTACAATGAGTAAATAAGGTACTATTACAGTAAGTAATTAAGGTACTATTACACTTTAGAATTACTACCCCCAAAAAGTTTTACAAACACTTTATTAACATTTAATAATGAACAAAGCGTTTACAAATGTTTGTAAATGAGTAAGAACCAAACCATGACTGCACAGTGGAGTGGGAATCAACATCTACTGTGTGAGTTTTACGTGTGTTTGCCTGACGAATGCTTCTATATCCAGTGATTCCATGTCTTCTGGTCTTTGGAGGAGAAACTTCCAAGAACGATGCAACTATGCTGTGTCTGCTGTGTTAACATAGTATTTCTTGCCCATTTACAAAAATATGTAAAGGTTTTGTTGATGATTAGTTCATTATTTGTAAAGTGCTTTCAAGGCTTTTAGGGATAGGTATTCCAAAGTGTAACCAAAGGTTCTAGAAAGACTGGCCCTACGAAGCCACTGTGCCTTAAAATTGCTCCAGTTGATCTTCCAATTGTTACAGTATGACCTGCTAGACCAGTGGTACGGTAATATAGGGCCTATACTACAAAGCTGGTTCAGGATAAGTTTAGGTTAAGTTAATAGGTAAATCATCTAATAGAAGAGCCTGGAGTCCTCATTTTCTTAAGAAAAGATCTTGTATTTGATGATTTACCTCTTAACTTAACCTTAACTTATCCTGAACCAGCTTTGTAGTATAGGCCCATGGTGTGCAAATATAACCCAAAACTGTGATGATGGTACAACACTCAATGCATTAATTGTTTTTTTTTTTCATGTTAAAAACCTGAGCTGACCTGATTCCCCAATTTGTGATGAGCGACATTGCATTCAGTCAGCTCTACTGTACAGAAAGATTTTTTTTATTTTTTACAGGTTGTAGTAGAGCAAAACATACACTAGAGGGAACTATTGTAACTACTGAAGTAGCTGCCAGAAATTATTCTTGTGTGCTGTACAACAGTATGTGTATTGTTTTCTTTCACAAACCACATAGCAAGAGTTAGTTCGTATGTTTTGATTTTTGAAGGGAAGATGACAGTTTTTCACATATGATATGCTGTGTGCTTACCTTTTTTTATTTGTGGTGATCATCGAGCAATACAATTGTGCATTGTGTGTGCAAAAATGTGTTTTAATTGTATGACTACATGTTAAGGGTTTTCATAAATGGTTTGAGATTTGTAAATTTGATTTCGCCAGTGTGAAGATTGCTTATTGCATTTTCAGTTATTGATTCACTGGATCCAAGTCACTGAACAGCTGGGTCAAACTGAGTAATAGCTTTTTTTCTGAATGCTAATTATCAAAGTAACACTTCAGTTCATTGGTTAGTTGAGGCTGAAAAACTCCAAGGATGAAATGAAATGGACTTTCCCCCTCCCTGTCAATGTACAATACTACTTGTGTTTAGTCTAACATTGTATCCAAAAGAAATGTACAAATGCATTATATCTATTACAACATATGCAATCATTGTGTTAATACTGACAAGTAGGATTACATGTTTTTTTCCTGGATCTCGTACAACCCTTTTCTGCATTTACATAAGCATGCTGCTCTTATGTGTAGGCCTACCACACGTCTACCTTACGTAATACATTTTGTCCCGAATCAATCCCAGGATGGTGTAGTATATAGACTGTGTAATACACTTAAAATCTTACACACTGATTTGGCATAAGATCTGAGGACATAAGAGGAAAAAAATCTAATCTAGTAATGCAAAAAAAGCACATGTTAGAATTTGCCTCATGTCCAGAGCAGATGTTCTATCAGATGTTTTATCCCATGGCCTGCCCTGTGTTTTAGCCATGCCGTTAGGGGTATGTATGTATATATATGTAAGGGTTCGGGACAAGCTAGGTTTACCTCAAAAGTGGAATGGACATGTCCCCACCATCCACACCTAAAATTACACATATCCTGTACTTTAGCCATGCCAAGTTAAGGGTATGTATGTATGTATGTATGTATGTATGTATGTATGTATGTATGTATGTATGTATGTATGTATGTATGTATGTATGTATGTATGTATGTATGTATGTATGTACAGTACAAGTGCATAGTGTTTGCGATGTCTTATGAGTTCATCATGGACTCAAACTCATCAATCCTTTGTCGGGTGTTGCCTCTGCGGATCTTGCGATATGACACAGTGTTGTACTTGCTCTTGAGGTTGGGCTCCTTCTTCGGCAGTCGCATTGTGGAGAATCGGCCAGCATCGTCTGGCGTGTCCAGCATCTCGCCCTCGCTGTCGCAGGTCAGCTCATCCCCCGTCAGTTCGTCCCCTGTCAGCTCGTCCCCAGACGACCAATACGCCGCACTCCGCAGACCTCCGTTCCTCATCTCGCCCTCTCCCACGGCATTCGAAGTGGCCTCACAGGCTGCCCCTGCCACTGCCCCTGCCACTTCATCGTCACCATCTGCCACCTCACCGGCGACCTGTAGTCCCTCTGTCACCTCATCAGCTGCCTCTGGCTCCTCTGTAACCAAAACGTGTTGGATTCCTGTGAGTTACATAATTAACCAGCACAGCACAACATTGTTGTTATTTAATAACGACACATTGCACACTATCAGCCTACTGTGGTTGGTTAAGTAAGTTTCAAAACCGACCCTTGGTTAAGAACATTGATCCGATTACTCGTTGGCATTACATTAAATGAAAGTTCATGGGTTCAAGTGATTAATTTGATTTTAGTTGCACTGCCAAAGATGGAGACAAATCTAGTCTGGTTGGCAGAGATGTAATGCAATACTGTAATAAGCAGCCCTTCATTGATAAGAATATAAAAAGTCATGCAAGCAAAATTTGATGAACACCCGTGATATGAATATATCACACAAATGCAATATATGAATTAACAAATGCTATTTTATATATGTATTTGTTGTATATAAATAGCTACAGATCCGTTACCAAGAAAAAAATACACACATGCACAGAAAACGAATGTGGCTGTACTGCGTTATTCCTTTCATCTGTATGTCAACCTTACCTTCTGCACTTGTGATGGCCTCCTGAGCTGGTGTCTGTGTCTCAGACATGGCAGGAGTGGCATCCGAGTCCTCCGTCTGTGTACCGGCGTTCCTGGACGTCCGTCTCACCAGTGCCCGCTCCTCTGAGTTTCCAGAGAGTTCAATGTCCTCTGTTGTGATGTTGTTGTCATGCGCCGATGGGAGCTCGGGCTCGTCAGGACACTCGGTGCCGTCAGGGGACATCTCCAGGTCCTCAGAGGCCTCAGAGGCCGGAGATATCGGCGGCTCGTCACTGTCACTAAATGCTCCAGTTGGCTCCCCACTCTCGAAAGGTGGGACTTGGTCCTCGTTTCTCTGCCATACAGGTGGGTCTGATGGTATGTGGTCGCATGATGGCGTTGGTGGTTGGATGGCCTCTCCACTTTCAGTGCACACTGACTGGACTGGTGTATTGTCTTCTGGACAACCCCCACTGGGTTCCTGTGCACTGTCATCAGAAATCACATCAGGTTCTGATTCTTCTGCGTCACTGATACACTCAGTTGATTCACCACTTGCTAATGTACTTTCCTGAAGTTTTACATCCGGCTCTGGTGTGTTCTTCTCAACATTGATATGTTCACCACTTTCATTGCAAGTCTGGCTGAGGGAATCACCCGATGCTTCATTTCCTGGAGTAGCACGTTCACCATCCACCGCCGCCTGACTCAGCCTTTCACTCTCAGCACCGAGAGCCTGAGATGACTCGGCACTTTCGACAGAAAGTGACTCACACGCTCTTGTTTCATCAGATGGCACTTCGTCAGCTCCTTCCTGTGCTGCTGCGGCTGATGGCGGCGCCGGTGGCTCCTGTGGGTCACCTTCACGTCCCTCAAGATGAGGCTGAGATGTTTCCTCACCTTCTTCTCCACCCGTCACCTCAGCAGGTTGTTCTTCAACGGCTGGTTCAGAAGGCATCTCGTCGTAGAAGTCGTAGAAAACATTGTCGTCTTCGCCGGCCCCGCGGTCCAGCGTCTCTCCCACAATCTCGATGGCCTCCAGAGCTACTCCACCAATGAACCCCGCCACCTGCGCCACCATGGCAGTCCCTTCATGATCAGGTGGAGGCGTAGAGACCTCCTCTGACATGTTGAGTTCACTTTTTTGACAGGTAAAGTCCTTTTGATGTATGGTGGTCGATGGAGGAACACCCAAATAATCACTGTGTCCAATTAGTGTCCAACTTCTCAGGCTATTTCTGATCCTCCTTAGCACATTTCTTCACTTGTCCAGCTCCCATACATCCTCAGCCAGTTGAAGCCCTCATTCTGTTGTCATGATCAACGGTCATGCCATCGGCAACACTTCTCCTGGAGCAGGAGTGGTGACAAGAGGTGTGTTGCATGGCTATGATTGAAGCAGTAAAGCACAAGCACTTTTCTGCTTCCCCCTGTTTTTCGAAGTCTATAAGCAAGCTAGTCCCATGAAAAAACAGACAGGGTGGGTTTGTGCAATTCACATAAATGGCCTTTTTGTTTCTCCCCAGAATGGTCCAATGGGCTGATTGTGCCTTTGCTTTAATCCTTGCTGAGTGACCACCTTCTTCTGGTGATAATTCTGACCCCGGATTAACATTCTCCCGTAGGTTTGCAAGTCAAATTGGTGGTAGAGCAGTGGTGGCTGTGGCTGGCACTTCCATCCGCCCAAGGTGAACTCTGTCCTCCCTACATGCTTTAGGTACCATTACATGAGCTCACATGCTACTCTCACGTCTAGAGAGTTCAAGTCTCTGGCTTTGTCAGCCATTGTTCTGCCGGAAATCCACCACCATTTTGCATGGAAAGGAAACTGTCGAAGAATTTTTATTTTCCTGTCTTTCTTTTTCCATACATTTTGCATGGAATCACACCAACAATGTTTAAGTCATCAAAATGGAACAAGAATGGTAATAAGAAGAAACTGATTACAATAGATTCCTACACACCATCAGTGTCCGGGCCCTAATACACTGTATTTTGGCATATCCACACTATGCCAATCAGTCTGAAATCATTTCTGTAGGCACATATTGTGTCCTTGACTGATGTATTGAAATACTGTGCTGTATCTCTGTTTCAGACGAGGAGAGAGGCTACGCTGCATCTAGTCCCAATTGAGGACAACCAAAATAGTCCACATATGTAATTCACACATTGCCAAACTTAATCCAGTTATGCAAAGTGAGCCATGGGCCCTTCAGAGTTCTCGGTAATCCACCCTCCCCTCCTTCAGCACCAGTGCCCATTTTAGCAGCACAATATAATTGGTAATGAGAGCAAATGCGGTTACGGTAATAATGTTGTGGTGGCACAGAAGATTTGTCTACATGTCTACAGCACCGTAGCCTACATGTTGTCACTGAGCCAAAACTACAGTGCACATCGATAATGAGTACACCCCTTTTGAAAAGTAACATTTCGGACCATATATTGATAAGCATAAGTTATTTCCAAAATGTGCATAGAGTAAGTTTAATACAACATCTGTTGAGCTTACAATAAAAAAAACAAGTTTATAATATTATTCTAGGCAGAATTTCAGAAAATGTGCTTATTTAAGGTCCTGAAGGCAAATCATGTTAATTTTTGGTATACAACTGATTTAGGGGTATTCAAGGGTGCTGAATCCAAATCTGCTGTATACCGGGCGCAAAAATGTACGGAAATGCCTCAAACGGACAAAATCCAATATGGCTGCCGAAACCAGGTTAAAATCTCGCAATCCCTTTTCTTTTTGACTAAACAAGGTATGAATATGAAAATAAGACTTATTTTTAAGTTTTCATATATGGGGAACCCCATTCTGTCATCAGATTTAAGGTCAGATTTGAAGAAAATGCTTATATAATTGACTGGCAGCTTTTTTAAAACAGGGAGTCTCATATTGTCAACGATTTTTAGCATTATGATCAAACTTTCAAGATCCACAGAAAATAATGTCTGATGTCTTTGTGAACACCAATACTGCCAAAAACTGCACTGAACTGTCTACTTTCACCTGAAAAAAGAAGTTTGTGTCTACCTATTTCCATTCTTTAGTTACTGGCAGTAGAACATGGGATGACACCACCAAAAAAGCACTGTTTTTTGACCCATCCATATTTTTGCTTGCAGGATAAAGTGTCTTTTTAGTGTTCATGTTTGGTTTACAGCATTTCCATGAGTTTTGAAAGATGCTTAACTTAAATCTGCTGTATACCAGTCTCAAAGAATCCCATAGTACCTCAAAATGAAGGAATCCAATATGGCCGCCATCACCAGAGATATACAGTACATGTCTGTGATTAAACAAGGTCATCTCTTAAATATATTATGCCAGCTATAGGTTTTCATACATGGGGAATTCATTGCTGTGCTCAGGTTTAAGATTTGGATGAAAAGACATGATTTAGACCTGCATACATGTTTAAGACTGTTAATAAATTGATCATTTATATTGGAATATTTCCCCTATTTCAATTTAATCCGGCATTAATTAAATGTATTGGTCTTAGATAACATATCTTGTTTTCGAATAGGCCCCCGGTAGAGTCCATTACAATACGAACACTGTCACTGAAAAGACAACACTTACTACCCACATACACTACATTCACTCCCTCATCCCCACCCTGTCGCCACTCTTAATGTAAATAACAATCAAGCATAACATTGCAATGTTCGGACGGACCACACATTGAGAGAGTACATACACACACAAGTGTGGCAGAGAAGACATTCTTATTGGAACACCAACGTACACATACGTACGTATACAGGCGCTTTAATATACACTCAGGCAGATTTCAATTCAATAATTGAGTCATTATACCATGATGTTTCCATCTCAAACCACGTCCCATGCTCCCATCTTTTCAACCATAAAAGTAAGTGCACACACGAGTCTGCCTAAATAATTCTTTTTATACAACTTTACAATGGAAATCAGTGGTTGCCAATTGTATTGATGTGCTCATTCAATCTATGAATAAAGGAGGATTGAGTGGTGAGCTGATGTGTAGAATAGAATAGAATAGAATAGATTGGAATAGAATAGAATAGAATAGAATGGTGTTTGTCACTATGCACATGTTCAATGAGATTGAAAGCAACACACTTCAGAGCACACATTTAATTCACAAAACAGTTTTGGTGAGCAGAATATACAATTAGTAGTGCCAAAAAAAACATGAACAGAGCAGGGAGTGCATACGGTGTGTGTGTGTGTGTGTGTGTGTGTGTGTGTGTGTGTGTGTGTGTGTGTGTGTGTGTGTGTGTGTGTGTGTGTGTGTGTGTGTGTGTGTGTGTGTGTGTGAATATATACACAGAGGACATACTCATGTATTGGTACTCATGTCATACTCATTGGTATATCCAAGAGTTATTGCATCGATTGTCTTGCTCAATGTAGATATTACAGTAGCGGTGGCCAACTCTGCAAACACAACTATTTTACATTGTGCTGTATCAATTAGTCTATTGCAGAACACCAGATGGATGGAAAGAGATCATTGGATTGAGGGATACCAATGAATGGTCATTCTGTGCATGTGCGTGTGAAATGTGGTTATGGCCCTTTGTTGAGTTGTTTGGTCCTTGCTTTGACACACCTGTACCAAGACGACAGCAAGGCAAAGAGCTGAGGACCCGGTTGGAGGCTGTCCTAGATAATGTTTTAGCTCTGTTGATGCAGCAGGAGGATTAGAGAGGGGCTACTGTAACTTTTTTCCCCTTGTAGGTGTGCCTCCTGAAGGCCGCAATTATCTCTTTGGTTTTCTTTGCATTCAAAGATACAGAAATTATTCTCTGTATACCAGACTACCACCTTTTGCTGGCCACAGCAACTTCCATCTGGAGCTACGCCATAGGCATAGAGGTCCAAAAGAGAGGAGTTATTTAAAGAAATCCTTGCACTTATGACACATTTTGTGTCACATTTGTCTGAGCTGCGCTTTAACTATTCACAGATTCGAAAAGTGACTCATTGGAGCAGCCATTGTTGATGAAAGAACTACTTTTTTCACTCATTTAACTCACCACCATACATTTTGACTGTGTCACATCTCTGAAAAATCAGTGATCCTGATTGGTTCTACGGTATTGTGGTTTGCGATCAGGGCGAATCCGAAGGATGAAAAAGTGAAGAAAGTGAAAGCCCATTGGGAAACTTCCATTGTCACTCCACAGCACACAAGTGAACACTGCACACTGCACACAACGAAATTGAATTTATGCCTCACCCGTGCAAGGGGGAAGCCCTCAGTGGCGCCCCATGGGGAGCAGTGCGGTGGGACGGTACCATGCTCAGGGTACCTCAGTCATGGAGGAGGATGGGAGAGAGCACTGGTTGATTACTCCCCCCACCAACCTGGCGGGTCGGGAGTCAAACCGGCAACCTCTGGGATGCAAGTCTGACGCCCTAACCGCTCACCCATGACTGCCCAGGATTATAGGTTATCTACTGTACGTGATGGAGTTGTAATCCCATGTGAGGGATCCAAGTGATAGGTGAAGCTTAGATGATGAAGCACACTGGATGAGAGAAGCACAGTTATGTGAGGGACACCATGGGGGTGAAGTGCAAGTAAGGGGAAGGCAGCGTGATATTGACCATCACTAGGGTTGTGGGTGTGCTCTGACTGTCCCACTTATGATCCAAGCCCTTTGGAGTAGAAGTCAGAGCCCTAGGTTAACTTATTCTCAATTACCTCTCCTCCTCTCCAGTGATTTTGAAGGAGTTGTTCGCTTAAATGCGACAGCTATGTATGCCCAAGACAAATGTATCTTATTTGCAGCAACTGAATGACTCCATGTACTCCATGCCTCTTCTTGCAGATCCAGAGGGGGATGAGGCACTCCTTGGGGCGAGCACAAGTTGTGATGTCTTTTCATGCTTCGTGAATGGCAGATACAGGAGTAGTGGGACTAATGCCCCATTCAATTTCATCCATCCCGTTTCAGTGACTGACAGGAGGACAGGGTGGAGTAGTATGTGATCCTGCCTCAGTACATTGGCTTGATAATGAGGGGGCACAATATGCCATTGTGTGGCTTCTGATGTAGATAGCAAAGACTCTATGACTAGGATTAATCACTGCAAAACAACTCCATTGCTTTCGCTACATCTGCAGCAAAAGCACAATGTAGTGCCTGGTGTTATGTAGTGTCTAAACATGTAGTGGCCAAATCACTGAGTAGCAGGAGCTTGATAATGATTGGAGATAGCCTAACTATCAAGAAAGTAAATATTTCACAA
This sequence comes from Engraulis encrasicolus, assembly GCF_034702125.1. Lineage (NCBI taxonomy): Eukaryota > Metazoa > Chordata > Actinopteri > Clupeiformes > Engraulidae > Engraulis > Engraulis encrasicolus. The sequence continues at coordinate 45,105,052 of NC_085869.1, forward strand.
TGACATCAACCTGTCTTTTGTTCCACCTTTCACCTTTCTACCGTTCAAGGATTTAATCTAAACAAGGCAATAAAATCAGCAGACAACAACTTCATATTCATATTAGATGAAGGTACATTCAGACATACAGACTTATCTGTGTATAGTTTTGTCATAATGGAAGAGGTGGGCTGAGGTGAACACATTTCATTGTGCATAAGCAATTGAAATAAGACAAAACATTTCAATAGAAATTAGCCTGTCAGTTAATTGGCATGAAAAACAATGGTTGTAAACATGAATTCAGACTACACTGAACTGCCTGACTACACTGACTACCTTTGATTATAATTTTAAATTTGATTACATACATTATTTCCCCATGTATGAAAAGAAAACATATAGCTACATAATGTTTTTAAGAGTTCACCTTGTTTAATCAAAGATATGTATATCTCTGGTGACGGCGGCCATATTGGATTCCTTCATTTTGAGGCATTATAGGAATTTTTTGAGCCTGGTATACGACAGATTTGAATTGAGCATATTTCAAAACCCATGGAAATGCTGTATACCAAACATGAACACTATAAAAAGGCACTTTGTCCTGAAAGAAAAAATATGGACACAGAAGTGTACTATTTTTGGGTCAGAAATCAGTGCTTTTTTAGAGGCGTCATCCCATGTTCTACTGCCAGTAACTAAAGAATGGAAATAGGTAGACACAAACTTCTTTTTTCAGGTGAAAGTAGGCAGTTCAGTGCAGTTTGTGGTAGTATTGGTGTTCACAAAGACATCAGACATTATTTTCTGTGGATCTTGAAAGTTTGATCATAATGCTAAAAATCGTTGACAATATGAGGCTCCCTGTTTTAAAAAAGCTGCCAGTCAATTATATAAGCATTTTCTTCAAATCTGACCTTAAATCTGATGACAGAATGGGGTTCCCCATATATGAAAACATAAAAATAAGTCTTATTTTCACATTCATACCTTGTATAGTCAAAAAGAAAAGGGATTGCGAGATTTTAACCTGGTGTCGGCGGCCATATTGGATTTTGCCCGTTTGAGGCATTTCCGTACATTTTTGCGCCCGGTATACAACAAATTTGGATTCAGCACCCTTGAATACCCCTAAATCAGTTGTATACCAAAAATTAACACAATTTGCCTTCAGGGTTCATCTTTTGGGAAAATTGACCCTGACTATATAACTTAAATTACATTTTTACATTTTCATTTTTACAAATCCCGTAGAGATGATCACGATCTGCTTTAGTAGTCATGGTACATATTCACATGCATGTTTGGTGAACTTGAGCTTTCCTTACCTGGCTCTGTGAGCTCATGAAGTTGAGGATTGTGGGAGCCAGGCAAGAGCTTTCCACAACGCTGAGAGCAGCCCAAAACCATGTCAGTCCCACTACCATGCTTGACTGTGAGCATGGGACACTTTTCTTTGCACTACTTACTTGGTTACCACCACATATACTTGATTTCATCTAATACAAATGTGTTTATCATGGTGTCATCAGCCCAGGGCATGGTCTGCAAAACATGTCCTTAGTATGTCTCTGATGAGACCATGCAAATTTACCTGGGATGGTGTCAAGCATGTGTGGTGGATATACTATTCAAAATGTAGCTTTTCAAATGGAGTGCACTGTACATTGTGAAAGGGCGTAATGGGTCTAGGGGGAAACAGGTTCACTTGGCTCTGTCTGTGCACACCATCAAACTGACTTGAAATCTCACCTGGAAAAAATTTAATAAATGCATTGTAACCAATATCAACATAGCAAAATTGTTCAGCTCAAGTGAAGATGATCTGGCATGTCATTTTTGATAGGCATTGGTATTTACTACATGAATTTATTGATGCAATTTTTTAAAAATGCACACAGGGCAGCTTTTCATCCTGAGGCAAGAAGGGCCTGTGTGTGTCAGCACAACACACTTGCCTACAGACTTGACTTACTTAGCCATGCCTCTTGGTCATTCATTCCAGAGTAGAAGAAATACACGAGACAACAGCACATTTTCATAAAAATAACTTTTTATTATTTTAAAAAGAACCTTTTTTACAAATGTACACACATATAAAATACCAATTTATTTTAAATTCACAAGAAACACAGGGCTGTCAGTCATATTTTTATGAGCCATGAAAACGCAAACAGAACTGGCCCCTCATAGTTCAACACTAGGGGGAGGTGTGATATCTACACTTGACCCTACAATGAGGTCATTCTCACAGTGACCGCATAATGAGTTTTAGCTCTTTAGGGATAAAAAACAACTCACACCCTTTTCTTCTAACCATTCCCTTCTGGTGTGATTATATTCAACCAGGGAAGTCAACAGAAGGGGACAAAGGGGTTGGTAGTCCTGAGCCCAGAAGTGGGTCCCCATTACATTGCATGTACTGAGTGTGGGGGCCTTTCAGATGCTTTTGTCCTGGGCCCAGCCAAAGCTGTCAGCAGTCCTGTTTATGCATATTTACACATCACCTAGTCCGCAATAGACCTTGGTCATCACATTATTTGCCAAAGAAAGACCTTTTTAAGGAGCAGGGTAAGAGAGTTGTTTTGCAAAGGAGAAACAGAACTTATAAGACATCCCTTCTTTCTCCATTAATTCTTGAGTAAAACCCAAATAGATTTATCAGCTAATTTCACTGCTACTCCCTCTAGTGGAGAAACGATAACACATCAAGAGGATTGATCTCTCAAGCAAAAACCTACTACAGGCCAGGCACCACATTCACAAGATTGACAACGATTTCCCTCTCAATAGGATGGATTGACTATGTCAGGAGGTTAGTCGGGCCCCCAATAGCCCAAATTGCCTCTGACAGGCTGTCTCTGGTTTTGACCGTTTAAAAAAAAACTGTGAACCTGTTGAAAGAGCATTGGTCCCTGTTGTGCTTAACAAGGCCTTGCCGTATAACAAGGTGAAGGTATGACTGATTGCACGTATGCCAAAGAGCAGCAACGAGAAAGAAGAAAAAGAAAAGAAAAAAAAAAACGAGTCTGGAGGATAGCACCGTGAAGGGCCACATCCTGTTTTGAAGTTCACTTCACACGAGCCATGCGGTTTCAATTTCTGCAGCTTTTTTCTGTGTCAGACTGTTGCTATCGGAAGACGAATCTGTCCTGGCTGTGACAAATATGATTGGACAGAGGTGCTTCAAAGGAAAGCTAACAGCTAATTTGCCTCTTCTTAGTGATTTACTGTAAACCACCTTTATGACCAAAAACACTACTGCAGTATCGAAGCAGCTATTTTTCCACCAACAGTCTTGCTGCAGTATATTATCACTGCTACCATATTGTTGCAGAAAATGCAAAAATTACGAAATGAAAATTAATTGAAAAAAATTTGCACTATACTGCATTTACCAGCATAATGCAATATTCTGAACACACAGATAGTGGGATGTTGTAGGATAAAAAAAACACAGCTTTCCCGCTATACAGTGCAGTTTTTTTCAATAGGGCATGCAGTACATATCCAAGCCAGAATGTAGAATTCCCTGAAATGAACTCATTAACCTAGTTTAACCCATTGTGTCCTGGAGCAACATATACATTGCATTGAGGTTCTTGAGATTCTAGCTGTTTTATTAAAAATGTGAGTATGTTAGAGCTGAATGAACACATTCTAGCACAAAATGAAGGTTCTTGATTTTAAATGCAACTGATTTCATCTTTTTTATATGCTTCGGAGGCTGCATATGTAGGTTTTAATAAGGAGAGGGCACGTTTTCCCAAAAAGGGCTTTGGCTAAAATGGGTTAATGGCTACATATTTAATACAAAGAAGAACTGGAAACAAAGTAGTTGTGGTGCTGTAAGCACTGAAAAGTCCATTAATGCTGCTAACCCTCCCTACTACTGCTAATGCCATCCTCTTTACAACTGGGGTTACATCTGGAAACCAAGTGAATTCATCCGATGCATCATTTCAAGCCACAAATGCACAAAAATGACTTAATGAGTTTCTTGTTTCTCTTGAGCCCTTGATGCAATATTTTGAACACACAAATAGTGCAATGTTGTAGATTTACTGCACAGTCTTTTTATAAGTGCATGGAGATTTCAAGTTTCAACTGCCTGTTCTGGGCCTGGACTGGTAATCGGGCATACAGGGCATTTGCAGGTGGGGTCCACTACTGTCTTTTTTTCTTCTTCTTCTTCTTCTTCTTCTTCTTCTTCTTCTTCTTCTTCTTCTTCTTCTTCTTCTTCTTCTTCTTCTTCTTCTTCTTCTTCTTCTTCTTCTTCTTCTTCTTCTTCTTCTTCTTCTTCTTGGAGACCAGACACAATTTAGGGTGGGTGCCCCATTGATGTTAATATTGGACTGACCCAATTTGTATGTACTGTAGTTGGATGGGGGGGCACTTTATTTATTTTTTTGGTCCCAGTCCAGACCTGGCTTGCATACAGTAAACGACAAGCTGTGAATTCTGGATGGCTGCTTGCTGATGCCCTGCTTTGATTCCCCTTTCCCCTGCTAAAGATTGCTTAGATGTCTTTCTCTGTTCCCTCATTGTCACAGTGACTGTAAAAGCGATCCTCTTCAGCAGGTGCAGGCTGCTCTCAGTGAGGGCTCATTGTTTCACCATACAGTACGCATGGTTGCCTTTAGTGACTCCGTTTTTAAAGCAAGGCATACAAGTAGGGGAGCTGTAATGCTGTGTCCTTTAATGCACCAAGTCCAGTGGCTGACTTGTCTCTACCTTACAGTACATTCACATTTGTAATTTCTTTCTTTCTTTCTTTCTTTCTTTCTTTCTTTCTTTCTTTCTTTCTTTCTTTCTTTCTTTCTTTCTTTCTTTCTTTCTTCAGTCTCTCTCTCTCTCTCTCTCTCTCTCTCTCTCTCTCTCTCTCTCTCTCTCTCCCTCTCTCTCTCTGTGTGGAGTCATGAGTGGATTGGTAGTGTTCAGTCCTGGGCATCAACACCCTTTGCTGGTCCACTACAACATAATGTAACATGTCTCAGCTGGTCACCTCCTCCTCCTCCACCGAGTGGTTGATCCCCGGGAGGAACTTGAGGAACTGCTTGCGGACGCTACCCTGCTTGCGGCCTTTCCTGGGCAGGGTCCCGAACAGCGACATGGCCTGGTTGGCACTCCAGGTGGGTGAGGGAGAGCCGCAGCTGCTGGTGCTACCGCCGCTGCTGACGTTGCCACCACCATTACCGCTGCAGCCGTTGCTCATGCTGTGCGTGCGAGTGAGCGGCGAATGTCGAGCGCGAGGTCCGGTCCCGGTCCCGGTACCAGACCCAAAGAAGGCGGGCTGGTACTGGGAGTCGCCGTTGGTGGGAGTGAGGGGACTGAAGGGGCTGGAGCACTCGAAGGAGGAGTCGAACACGGGTGAGATGTCCTCGCTGTCGGATATGAGGGCGCTGCGGCTGCTGCTGTTGCTGGAGACGCGCAGGCCTCGGTGGCTGGCCGGGGACGCCAGGGACATGAGGGACTCCAGCGATGGCATGTTGGTGCTGTCCACCAGGTTACCTGCACAACCGAGCACACAGCGGTCTTTTATTAACTGTTAAATACTTAACTTGACAATAGCAGAACAATCATTCTACCAGCACTAAGAATATCTTTCCATATGGTGCAAAGAGCACTGATAAACTACTCCCCCCACCAACCTGGATGATTGGGCATCGAACTGCCAACCTTTGGGCTACAATTTGATGCTCTGATGCTCTATCAACTGCTTACCCATGACTGCCCCATGTGTGCATGCCATAGTTTACCTGTCATCCTACCTACACTCATGAGGTCTTTCTTTAGGGGAAAGAAAGACATGGGATAGCCATAGACTGGGTCGTAACTAGATATTTTCAAATACAGGGGTCAATTACTGCACGCAGTACTGCACACTGTACATTTAGAATGCTTCAAACACTTCAGTCAAACTCTTAAGTTGTTCTCATTAATCACTGCCTTGAGGATAAATCGGGGTGGCGTATACAGATTGAATTTATCATTGTTGATCATACTGTATATCGATTTTCATCATAGATACATTTTACATTACTGAAAAAATACAGAGGACATGACCTCTGTGTCCTCAATGGCAGTTACGGCCATGGCCATAGATGGCTGATTCTGCAGTAGTGGCAGTTACAGTTCTGAATGTTGTTTCTTTAGAATTACTGCTGCCAACCGCGCCTCATATTCTCATCAAAGTGGACACATTATGGGTGTGTGTGCTTTAGCGCATTGTCTCCAGAACTTAGAACTGCAACTGGGTGTAGGCCACTTTCCAGTTCCGTTTACCCCCCGCAGTGGTTTTCACATGTGGCTACTGTGTGCTGAGTATTTCTTCTCATAACAAACCCACCCCCACATTAGACACACCTCAGCTGACACTAAGAAAGGTGTGGTGCTTAATTAAATAGAATCAGGGGCCTATACTACAAAGTTGGATGAGGTAAGTTAAGTTAAGAGGTAAATCATGTAATAGAAGAGCCTGGAGTCCTCATTTTCTTAAGAAAAGCTCCAGTTGTGGTGTGGATGCTCTGCTCTCTTTGTGCTTCTGTGACCACGGTGGATGCCGAGTTCCATTGAAGTCTGAGTTGATGATATTTGTTGTTTTTTTATTGTAGGACACAAATGGAGTTCCCCTACACAGGCCAACTTATTTTCTCACACGAATTTCATGTCAGATGCACTGCGCTACGGTGTGTTAATGGGACTGGCTGAAGTTGTAGTTTAGCTAGTGCAGAGGAAGTAGGTGGTTTCTCAGCTGTCATGTTTTTCTCACCTCTAGTAAGACGCTTTTCCTGCTGAGTGAGGGCTTGCAGCTCCACCCATCTCTCACGCAAAGTTTGCTGTGGCAGAAAGAAGCACACACACATGCACGCGTTAACACAGTAGTATACTAAATGAAGCATTTATGGGAAACTGAGGAGTGCTTGTGAAACTGCTAGCCATGTGAAATGTTAAGCAAACTCCCTGAGATGTACGGTAAAATGCACTGAGCACTACTCTTCGCCTCCACATCTGCAATGGAGATGTGTTTCCTTGTAGAAAGGGTTGGAGGACACAAATATGGTCATACAAAATCATAAAAAGCTTACATTTGAAGGATGTGGCTAGTTTTGTATTAAGATGAGGACAGTTTTATTCAAATAATTGGTGTGGACATCTCCTGCCTTCATGGACAAATCATTATATCACTGTAAAGAGATATGCATGTCTCTGAAATGTGGTAGCCTAAATGATTAAGTAGATGTAGTCCTTTCTTTAAAATAAAGTGCATACTTTATCATAAGCCCAATCTTAATGGATTATGTGCAGTATACTACATGTAAAGCGTCTACTGTACTGTCTATGTAAGTATATGCAGAGCTCGTGTTAGCAATAGGCATACTAGGCAATTGCCTAGGGCCCCACTAAAATCTGCCCTCTGTAGGGCCCCCCAACAATCTGCCCCAGTGTGGTAAATACCAGCAAAAAAAAATCCAAAGGGCCCCATGTCTATATTTCGCCTAGGGCCCCCAAAACGAGTAGACCCGCTGCTGTATCTGAATGTCTGGGTACAAACACACAGGCACAAACACACATGCACCGTATTGCTATAAAGAAAGCTGATGTGCACACTGAGAAGACCTTTTTTCAGTGATGTTTGAAACAAAAATAATTCTGGTATCTCTGTGGTGAGCTTTTCACTCCGTTTTTTGGCTTCTGTCTGCTGCACGTTTTCACACTTTGAATGTGCGACACGTGATGATGCTTGATTGTGTGGAACATGTGTCAGTCGTACTGTACCTTGAGCAAGCTCAATTTCTTATCCAGCTCAATCCTCTTCACCACAGTCCCACTTACAGTCTCCAATCTGCAGGAGAGAGAGAGAGAGAGAGAGAGAGAGAGAGAGAGAGAGAGAGAGAGAGAGAGAGAGAGAGAGAGAGAGAGAGAGAGAGAGAGAGACACACACACACACACACACACACACACAGAGAGACAGAGAGAGAGAGAGAGAGAGATCAACACAGGTTTGACCTGACCGAAACTGCCACCAGAAAAAGAGGATGTTCTCAGTGGCCAGGGCTGTGCGTTGATGATACGTGTTTGTGGGAGCGTTAGGTGACATTTTCCATGGTCGACATTTCTCTATTCTGACCAGATTCCTCATTCCTGTGCTATTAATAGGAAGGCCTATACTGTATTTTTTTCTATGTGTCATTGCTATGTGTTTCTGTCTGTGTTTGTATATTGGCCTTTCTATGCAAGAAGGGCAGTACACACAGCCAGGGCCACAGAAAGCATTGGCAAGGCATGGGACAAAGTCATCTGAGAGGACCTTCCCACCCAATGCATACAATGCATATCATCCCCTGAGCCCAGGACAACTGACCCCTTTAGCCCCCCCTGTTGGCATCGCTGCACACAGCACAACGCACCATTTCTCCCCCAGCCCTAAATACAATCACCCATACGGTAGATCTGCTGCTTACTTTAGGACATTGGTGGACTCCCGGATGAGAGCAATGATGTCTTGGTGTGACGAACCCTCGATACTGATGCCATTAATCGTGACGATGACATCACCTAAAAGACAAATACAGCACACAAACAGAGAGAGAGAGAGAGAGATTGGCAGAAGTTAGTGACAACAAGCAGGTTAGGGTCATGGAAAAAAACCAACACCACACAGACATAATTAGAGGCGTGAGAGAGAAATGCAGCCTGCAAGTGCGTGTGAGCGTGTGAACAGAGAATGGAGGTCAGATGGGTAGGTGTGTGTGTGTGTGTGTGTGTGTGTGTGTGTGTGTGTGTGTGTGTGTGTGTGTGTGTGTGTGTGTGTGTGTGTGTGTGTGTGTGTGTGTGTGTGTGTGTGTGTGAGAGAGAGAGAGAGAGAGAGAGAGAGAGAGAGAGAGAGAGAGAGAGAGAGAGAGAAAGAGAGGAGAGGAAGTGGGTGATGAGACCCGACCACCCTGGCTGGCTATGTAGGTGGGCGGTTGGGCGGTTGAGGGGGCGTACCAGCACACAGGCCTGCAGTCTCAGCCGAGCCATCCTGCTGCACGGTGCACACGAAGGTGCACATCTCCAACACCGTGCTGTTCTTCACCTGCACACCATACGTCTGTCAACACACACACACACACACACACGTGCATACGCACACACACACACACACACCCACACACACACACACACACACACACACACACACACACACACACACACACACACACACACACACACACACACACACACACACACACACACACACACACACACACACACACAGTACCGTACACTTTAGTTTACAGTGTTGCATTACAATGTGCTATTATATTAATATGTTGCACCCTATAGATCTGTCAACACAGACACAGAAAAACACATAGACAGACAGCACAGTTTAGTTTACAGTGACTTGCAACAAGCTGCATTAGAAAGTGCTATTTGATTGCAATGGAGTAATGAGGTTAGTAGTACAATGAGATTCTATTATATTAACAGGTTGCACCCCATATGCCTGTCAACACACACACACAAGCAGACAGACAGATGACACAGTTTAGTTTACAGTGAATTGCAACGTGTTGCATTACAATTTGTTATTCGAATGCATTAGTCAGTGCATTGCATTCTTCAGTGTATCAATATGACATACAGAGTGCAATATCTTAAATTGACGAATACACAGCACATGTTAATTTATGCTATTTTTTAAACATCATGGTCAAGGGTGTATGATTTACAGTGATGGTGGTAGATTATGAGACAGAACGGTGCTGTGGTCTGTGTCGGTGCAGAACTAACACTTTAGCGTGCATGTTGGTATCAAGGGCCCCCACATGTTTGATGAGTGCAGGTTAATGCTGTGTGAATGCTGTAAAGCTGCACAGCATATAGGGTGACAGACAGCCCCGTGTAGTGAAGCGCAATGTGTTGTATTACAATGCACACTTTGATCACAATTATATGCATTGCATTATGCATTCTGAAAAGGTGTGTTTTTGTTGGATGGCAAAGTGTGTATGATGCAAGGATAATTCTGAAGTGTGAGGCAGAAATGTGTGGTTGTGTATGGTGGTGCAGAAGAAACTTTAGTTGTATGCCGATTTAGATTGGAATATGAAACGTTTCATGACTGCTACTGTGTGTGACTGCTGTGAGACATTAGACTAGACGTGCACCTTCTGCACTGCACCTATTGCAGCAGCAAGAACCATAACCGTGCTCACCTGAACTTCAAAGCCATACACTTCGTTGTCTTGTTTTTCCAGCACCACCGTAGTCCTGTGAACACACACACACACACACACACACACACACACACACACACACACACACACACACACACACACACACACACACACACACACACACACACACACACACACACACACAGACACGCATGCACACACACACACACACACACACACACACACACACACACACACACACACACACACACACACACACACACACACACACACACACACACACACACACACACACACACACAGGTACATTAGAGTGAGAAGCCGCTCTGTGTGTTGCAACTCTACTACCTCATCTTACATCTCTCTTCTTATCATCATCGCACATAGTGGAAAATACACAGCACACATCAAAAGATAAAAAAGGGGGAAGCTGTCTTATGTGTGTTTGTTTACCTTAAAGGATCAGAGTAGTCCACCAGAGAGTTTGAGCGGCTTCGTTCAAACTGTGGAAAAGGAGACACGAAACTTAAAGCTCACTGAATGACAAAGCAAAATCATATAGCCTAAAGATGTTTAAGGAGCACACTATAAACTGATTGGCACTAAAGAATAGAGCACTGGAAAAACAATTACTTGACACCTCAAGTCATTAAAAAGCATACTGATTGAAAAGACCTAAAACTATGGAGAAAGGCATATGCTGACAACTCCAATAAGCTATTTCTTTACAAGGAGACTTTGGCAGAGAGAGGAATAATGGTTTGGTATTGACAGCACCGAGTTACATGATGAGATAAAAATGCATGATGAAATGCATAGCTATAGGCGGAGTATGGGATTAGTGGATGCGGTAACGCAGCATAGATCAACTCTTATATAAGAGTACAGATTAAACCCATCAAATCTGCCCTAGTTCTTCGGTTCCTACGTTTTAAGCCAGTTTGCTGAAAATCACATAAGAAAATGCCACATACGTAATGCCTCAACAGCAACATTCAACTCAGGTTTGACACAGTCCACCTCAACATGATGACACCGGCTTTCAAACTCACAAACGTAGTTCAAGTTCAAGTTTATTCCCTCATATGAAATACAATCTCTATAATGTGCAGTTGCAAACCAACTTCCTAAACTCTTATTACATGTAACACACATCACATTGACTTTTTAAACTTGGAGACAAAGATGGTTCATGGGTCAAATGGTGCATTACAGCACCTCTGTGTGTGTGCAGAGGTGTCCAGATGTAACTACAAGTCTAGTGGTATGATATTACACGGTTTCAACTTTGTCGTATCATATTACAAGTGTTGTAATAACATCTGTTCGAGTACCTCTACTTCTACTTTATACAATTCTGTGTGTGTGTGTGTGTGTGTGTGTGTGTGTGTGTGTGTGTGTGTGTGTGTGTGTGTGTGTGTGTGTGTGTGTGTGTGTGTGTGTGTGTGTGTGTGTGTGTGTGTGTGTGTGTGTGTGTGCGTGTGTGTGTGTGTGCGTGTGTGTGTGTGTGTGTGTGTGGGAGAAGGGAGTCGGGGGTCAGTCGGTACCTGTCTCCGTGCAGCTAACCCTCCGTCCCCTGTGGAGCGGGACTTCAGGCTGCCCTTGCTGTTGATGGAGTTGCGGTGCCAGAGGCGATGCTTCTTCTTCAGGCTGCCCTCCCGACCTGTGCTACTGCTCTGGCTGTTCTGGCTGTCCTGGCGCACCAGCGTCCTGAAGCTCAGGGTGGAGGTCATGGTGTTGGCTTGGCGGCTCTGCTCTGCTCTCGGCTCTCAGCGTTCCTCCTCGCTCACTCGCTCACAGCTGCATAGTCCTCTGTGGTGGAGAAGTGACTGTGAGGGCGAGTGTGTGTGTGTGTGCATGTGTGTGTGTGTGTCACTTTGTGTATGTATGTGAAAGTGTGCCTCTGTGAGGGGACGGAAATCCTACCCCATGTGATCACATTAGACCTATGTGTGTGTGTGTGTGCGCGTCAATCAAAACCATGCATCTCTTTACCCCCTCCCTCCTTCCTTCCCTTCCTCTATCTCTCTATCTCTCTTTTTTTCTCTCTCTATCTCTCTGGCCTTGTCATCTCTCTGTGTCGTTCAATATTTATTTATTCCTAAGCCCATAAGCTGTGAGGGAATCTGCTTGGTTAAAAGTTCAACATGCTTCTGTGCCCCTGGCTGCGTTCTTCGCAGCGTTGAGCTGATTCATGGTTTGTCTGAAGGCAGTGCGGCGTGAAGGAAGAGGCACACTGGCCGCGGCCCCGTCTGCTGCCATCCTCCCCTCTACCACCTGTTTCCCCCAGCGCTCTCTCTCTCTCTCTCTCTCTCTCTCTCTCTCTCTCTTTCTCTATCTCTCTTTCTCTCTCTCTCTCTCTCTCTCTCTCTTTCTCTCTCTCTCTCTCTCTCTCTCTTTCATTCTCTCTCTCTCTCTCTCTCTCTCTCTCTCTCTCTCTCTCTCTCTCTCTCTCTCTCATTCTTCCACTCTCTTCCTCTGCTTCTCTGTTTTCACTCTCTCTTTTTTACTCTCCTTCTCTACCCTGGAGCTCTGAAGTGGGTCGCCCGGGGCTGTGTGTGTGTGTGTGTGTGGGAGGGGTGCTCAGTGGAGGGCTTAGAACATGCATTGCCGTGTACCCCTGCCTGCCTGCCTGCCTGCCTGCCTGCCTGTCTCCCTGCCTGCAGCGTCCCCCTGCCTGCCTGCCTCTCTGCCTGCCTCCCTGTCTGCCTGCCTGTCTCCCTGCCTGTCTGCTGTATCCCCCTGCCTGTCTCCCTGCCTGCCTGTCCCCCTGCCTGTCTGCCTGCCTGTCTGCCTACCTGCCTGCCTGCCGTGTCCCCCTGCCCGCCTGCCCGCCTGTCTGCCTGCCTGTCTGCATGCCTGTCTCCCTACCTGCTTGTTTGTCTGCATGCCTGTCTCCCTACCTGCTTGTCTGTCTGCCTGCCTGCCTACCTGCCTGCCTACCTGCCTGTCTGCCTGCCTGCCTGCCTGCCTGCCTGCCTGCCTGTCTCCCTGCCTGCCTGTCTCCCTGCCTGTCTGCCTGCCTGCCTGCCTGCCTGCCTGCCTGCCTGCCTGCCTGCCTGCCTGCTTGCCTGCCTGCCTACCTGCCTGCCTGTGTTTTGGGGCCAAGCGTGCCACGCGGGACGAGGAGGTGGTCAGGTCAGCTATGCAGCGTGTGGTGCACATAAAGGTGGGTGGAGAGATTGAGCCATAGCTAGAGTGAGATAAAGGCTTGTGTGGGGGTGGGAGTTTGGTGGTGATGGTGGTGATGAGTGGGTGGTGGGTGGAGAGCTTGAGGCCAGAGACTTGCTCTGCAAATACAGAGCACGGGTCGCTGGGTGCCCGGCATTACATTGCTCGCTTATGGAGAAAAGGCTTAAATCACACAGGTCAGCAGTCAAAGAGAAAGATTTTCTTCTTCTGAGGGAATCAGGGCGGGGGTGGTAGCAGATGCAAACCACCATCCCCCATCCCCCACCCCCCGCTCCCTAAGAAGGGCCAAATGATTTGAAAAGTTATTGCGAGGGCAGGTCCCTTGGAGGGCTTATTGTTGGGAAACTATAGTCTGTCATCATGGTAATATTCGATTGAAGCCAAATCAAACAACAGCAAACAGTGAACTTCAGCACACTCTGACTGTCAGCCATGCGTTTACCACGCACGCAGCTTCCCCCCGTCTAATTGCTCAAGCGAGGAAGGAGGAAATATCTACAAATAACTTCTCACTATTCATATTTTTTTTCTCCACCACCAGCAGCACCACATTTGGCTTGCCATCTCTCTGCAGCAGACAACAGACACAGCAGCACTGCCGGTTGCCCAACACAGACATCCTCTGTCCCACTCCCCCTCTCTGACCTCCTGTACTGGCTTGCCTTGCATGCAGTCTTGCCCTAGACTGTCTGGGCACCAGTGTTTCACATGTCTTAGGAGGTGCAAGTTCATCTCAGGCCACTCCACACTGGATGGAGACATCAACAGCTCAAGTTTACAGTATTGCCTCTTTTCCACTGCCGATTTTTCTGGTAGGCCTACAGCTCAACACAGCGCGACTCGGCCGCCACTTTTTGCTTTTTGATTGGGCACGACACAGCTCAATCGAAGAGCAAAAAGTGGCAGCCGAGTCACACTGTGTCAAGCTGTAGGCCTACCTGAAAACCAGCAGTGGAAAAGAGGCATTAGTGTCCTGCAAGGAGGACTGAAAGACAACTATACAGAAAATTCAGTGTTAATTAAACTCTCAGAGAGCACTTTGTGACCAAATACACTCTAGAACAGGAATGTCAAACTCAGGCCCGGTGGCCAAACCTGGCCCGCAGAGTCATTTTATTTGGCCCGCGAGATCATTTCATAGTTGGCCCACATATGTATTGATGCAAATTGAAAATAAAGTCTGCACACCAGGTTCCCGTTTATTTTCATTTAATGTGACGTTTCGGGCAGCATGCCCTTCATCAGACATCAGACAATATTTTTGAGACGGATGTGCATGTTTTTTTCTTTACTGGTCCACATATGTATAGCACAACAAGACTTGAACATGAAATTTGGTGTGTCACCGGAATATCAGTGGGCCCAGGCCAAAAACAGCTCACTTTCATATGGAACACAATGTGGAGACACATTTGAACATATGATGGGTAAGAGTGTGTGTGAAATTCACCTATGATTATTAAGTGCCTGCATGCACAATTTTAGTCCATATTTAAAAATAAATATTGAGTTTGGCCCGCAACTTCGTTACAGATTTTGATTTTGGGCCTCAATTTGAGTTTGACACCACTGTTCTAGAAGATCTTAAATTGACTCTTAAGTGTTGAATTAACACTGCGTTTTTTTATCTGTATATTATACAGTATGAGAATAAAACATGATGAATGGTATGAGACCACAGTGTGTGTTGAAGGCACTGCATGAAAAAAGAATGAATGAAGTTTCGTGCTGTATTGGTAACTTCACCAAGGGCTATAAACCTGCCGTCAAAAAGTGAATGAGCTATGCTTGGTATAACATTCAACAGGATGGAAATGAGTCACACAGCCTATACAAAATTCCCCCCCAGGGATCAATACAGTTACTCTACTCTACTCTACTCTACAGTATTAGTGGTGGTATCACCTCCCAACTCCTCCTTGACCTCACCAGAAGCCTGCCAACGCCCCCCTTACTATTAACAAATAAAGTATACTAATGCCAATGGCAACTAATCCCCCCCCCCCCCCAAACCAGCTGTCTTCTTCTCAACACCCCTGAGGGCTCCCTAATGCCCCCTGGGGGGGTATAGATCCCCCATTGAGAAACACCAGCCTAGTACATAAACAAGAGCCAAAACATGGTGCAGAGGTTTTACAGTTAGATGTGCAAGTTATTGACGTCACAAATATCGTCACAAAAGAGATGTGAGAAGTTAACTGAAGCCGTTATTGCAACAGTTTGTTTAGTGGCGAGAACAGGTCGTATTTTAGGGAACCCGACACTCATTTGTAAACAGACTGTGACCTAAGTTTCTTGAGAACCCACACACACACTCACACGCACTGTCACACGCATACATTGTCGCACATGAGTCATATCTGTAATGCTCAGGCCTCAAGTTGCAACACTGTAGCGCGTCTAGTTTTAACGGTCAAATCCGCTCCAACTGTCAAAAGTTGCAACTTTAGGGTTTTAGGTTAGTGGCAGGAGAGTGGGGGTGACTCAGCTTAACGGATGCTCAGTGTCAGGAAAAGGACATGGATGGGTTTGAGGTTGGACCACAACGTCTGGCAGACATTTACTTTAGCGCTTTTGCTCTTCCTGCGCGACATATTGAGAAATTAATGACAAGTGTTGCATGATTTTGGTCACCGCAAATGTGACACGACATCCTATGACACTTTAGTGAAGGATAAGAGTAGTCACGAAGGACTAAAGTAATCTGCTTGATGTCAAGACAGGTGTTCTATGATCGTTCTTAATGTTGAATGTTTAATTCAAAAGTGTTCTTAAATATGAATCTTTACCCATGTGTATGTATGAATGACTGTGTAAGCTGAATGACATTGAAACCAGAAGGTTAATCAAAAAATACTTTATTCACAATCCACATACATCTGCATACAATAAATAGAACATGAAATGACAAATATACTGCTCATTGAGATAAGACACATTAGATCAGAATTCATAAAGCATAAAGTAGAGTACGTATGCATACCCATTTGACATGCTTTCATAAACAAAAGAAGAAACCACATGAAAAAAACAGAGCAAAAATTCCCCAAGACATTCTTTTTGTGTGGTGGTTCAGCTCTCGCGGTGCCCTGTCAGAAATGCAACCTTCTACGTGTATGCGGAATGGGCCACCAAGGAGAAAGAGACTCAATAGCAAGTAACACTGTGAGTAAACTTAAAGGCAATCATGTACTGAACTGTGATTCTTGTGTAACTAGTGTGTGAAGGTTGCAGACAGGGATGTTCAGTGCGCCCACACATAGGCCTACAGTACCGGTACGTACATCTCAGAAGCATGTGTGGAGGCCACCCGAAGCCACTGTGTCTTCGCACAGGCTGCAAGTGACAGTTTGCGGTCTCCAAGTATGCTGTGTTATGTCATCCCACTGGACTGCTCAGCTATGTACCTATGTACAGAGACAGGCTCAAATATGTTATTACGGTTGCAGTAGCATGCTCGAACAACATTTATGGGGACTGGACGAAGAGTACAGAGTGATCCAGTCGGATGAGTATCAGAAGATGGGACACAGACCTCTATGCATAACAGGTCATTTGCACAGTGGAACAGGGATAATTATATTATTCCTTTTTAATTCCAGTATCTTTTTTTGGTTACACTTTATTTTAGTGGCCCTGTCACGTCAATGAAATATACTGTAACAAAGTGACAATATCTATCATGATGCACTTCATTAGGGTCAGGGTGAGTACTGAGTAGTTATAGTGTAAGTGCACGATATTGTATGTTGTTACAAGGAGATACGCTTAAAGGTGCACTGTGTAGGATGGTGGCCAGAGTAGGTATTGCAACTATGCTGCACATTGAAACTGTGCTGCCTATTAAAATTTCATCTTTTCATGTATAATTACTAAATAATGAACTGATATTTACTAGTTTGACCAAAGCACAGTATGCTTTGCGGCTAAAAATGTCTATTTCTGAAAACTGAACATGGCGGACAATGGAGAGGATCCACCCTTTCATGTATGAAAAGTGCAAAGTCATAATGAATACTTAGAATTTGATGGTGGTGGTAAGTATTCATGAAAAGGGTAACATTTGTGAATGGGCCACATGAATTCTGGAAATAAACTACTAAAAATATTGCACAGTGCACCTTTAAAAAAACAGAACCGTAAAATAAAGTGTTACTCTTTTTTTTCCTCCAACAGCTACATTAGCAATAGGCGTTAAAGAAACATTCAAGGCGTATAATAACATACGCCCTGAACGTTTATTAAATGCTTATTGCTAATGTAAAAAAAAGAAAACGTTAAATATAAAAAACACATTAACGCCTAAGGGAGTGCTCGCGTGCCTGGTGCTCATTAAAAACAGGCTTGTGCGGTAACAGAGGCCAGCATGCTCTTGCTCTCACACAAACAGCAGCACACAGACCAAAAAGAAGAACTCAGTAACCGCTGACACCATACGGAGGGCCTGCCTGCTTCCAAATAGGTGCCCACTCACCTGCCCGACATATGACAGGGCAGGCAGATACAATCCAGACTTAGCTAGTTCATGTTCCTCTTTCGTAATGGTGTCGCACCAACAGCACAACACCTCAATATGACAATGGTGTTACTGTTCATGACAAACGCAACAAAAAAGCCTTTGTACAAACGTTTAAAAAATATAGCACGTTAGATTGCACGTTATAAGCGTAGCCTATATGTTGTAAGCGACTGACAATGATATTATTTAGTAGCAAAATTTCACATTTTATATTGAGCTTGTTTATCGACATGCCAACAGGGCTGTCATACTTCTGTCAGTTATAGTGATTTTTGCTAAAATCATTGATATGACATTAACTTTTCACATTAATGTAAAACGTTATGTGATGAACTAAATAGAAATGTTTCCGGTCAAACAGCCTCAGAGCAGTGTAACCATTAAAAAGTGTGTTGCGAGCGACATAGATGGTGTGAGGAGCGATATTAAAAACATTACATTCATATTCGTACAATTTGGGTTTTTTTTTGCCCAGCTTTAAGTAAGGCCTCAATAGAATTAGCCTTTATAATGAAGGCATGGGAGAGCATTTATCTCTTTTACGTCTCTCTCTCTGATACTGTATGTGTGTCTGTGGTCGTCTTCACAGAGCAAAATTTATTAAACACCTGTCAGAGACCACAGTTCAGCCACATCTGATTTCTGCAGTGCCTCTTTGCGAAAATAAAAACTGGATAAAAATAAATCTCTGGATGCCAATAGTGAAAGAGTGAGCGCAGACAGGTTTCATTTCTACATTGAAATTTGCATAAACGGCTTTGTCTGCGGTGCTTCAAGGCCCTTTACAAGGACACAAAGAGCATCGGCGGGAGGAACGTACCAAAGGGGGCTGAGTGGAAAAAACACAGTATTTACTTTTTCGGACTAAAAAAACAATCAAATCTTGATGATTGGTCCCTCAGACAAGTCTAGGAGTGTGTGAGTGCTGAGTTTATCTACAGAAAAAAAATGAGCAAAAAGAGCAAAATGGAAATATTCCAGTGGTGACTTTGGTCAAAACAAAAAAGGAACCAAGTGGCCGCCCCATTTATAGTCGAGCAAACCAACTTGATTTCTCCTCAGCAGCCGAGCGTTACTCAGTAACATTTACAATATAATATGCAAGAACAACAAGCATAACGTTTATGGCACCAGAAGCAGATGAGTGCAATTTGGCACTTTTTTTCCTTACAAATATAGAAAACTTAACATGAAAAATAAAACATTTGAGGTAGCAAAAGTATGTACACACATCCCAAACCATTTTTTTTCTCTTCTCTTCTGTTGCATCACAGTTTTTGAAAGAAACTTTCGTTATGAAAATCACATTTAGTTTGCGGCTATAATCCAGTAGGACGGGTTCCTAGCTGCTAGACACTGTAGGGTTCTTTGGCATCTCATAAAAGGGTGTTGCAGGATGGACGGTCAGTTTTGGACGGACGGTCTTTAACCAATGCAAGCTGCTGGACTAATACCAGACCAAACTTACATGGTAACACTTTAGAATAGGGCTTACATGTTGGGCAGCACTAATACATACCTAGCAGTCTGTGTGACTTAAAAGATGTGATTAGAAAAATAGTTTCTTGTTCATAACCATTAAGTCTGTTATCACTGTTATAATCATAATAACGAGCTAGTAGGGCCATGATTTTTGCTCAACACATATCTCACAAGCATTGTTGCCAGATTGTCCGGTTTCCCACCCAATTGGGCTGTTTAGGATGACCGTCTGCGGGTAAAAAAGGCTAAAAAGTGCATTTGGACAGGCTATTCTGCAGATTTATGGCCATAGAAATCAATAGAATTTGGCTCAAACAGGGTGAGATCTAGTGCTTCAAGGCGGGTTTTGAGCATTTTTTGGGCGGGAAATCATCAGTCTCATCTGGCAACCCTGCTCACAGGTCACTTATACAGACAGTAATCAGGTATGTGCCATTGGCTAACACGTGAACCCTATTCTTCAGTGTCCACATGTCTCCTTATCCAGGATGGAGGTGGGGAGAGGGGGCTACTCAGTCCTTGATGTCCTTGGTGACGACGACCTGGGAGATGGTCTTCTTGACGCGCAGTGCGGTGAGTCGGGCGGCGGAGTTGGCGTAGCAACATTCTCTGATGAGTTTACCCATCACCCGTAGTGCCTGTTGGGTTCAGTAAAAAAAAAAGATATTGTAAGTCACACAGAGACGCAAAACACTCCTCTGCTCTCTCACTCCTATCAACTCGTACACAAACACGAGCACACACGCACACGCACACACACACACACACACACACACACACACACACACACACACACACACACACACACACACACACACACACACAAACATGTACTTGTAGTACAAACACAAAAGGATGTAAAACAAACAAACAGGCCAATGGAAAGATCCCTTTCTTTGCACTGAAAAACCGCAGGCCAGTCTAAGTAGCCTGATTATCACTGACTTTCAAATCTCTTCGAGACTTGGTCTGACCAAGAGCATAACAATTGACATTTCCCAAACGGCATGGTTGACCCGCCTCGCTTGGTTTGCTACCAGCTGTTTGCTTCCAGACAAAGTGTGCATCCTGCAGAGGGTACAGACTTCAGAGTGAGCTATTTTGAATTCTCCTCTACTGTTGTACCCCAGCCGCATTGAACAATACGCAAACTCTCAGAGACACAACCCATTCTTCTCCACCAGACTGCTTTACTTCAGTGTCCTCCTTCCTACATAAACTTTCTCTTTTCTGAAGCAGTGCTGCTGCATATTTTTTCCCCCTGTGTGTTACATCAACTGCTTGTAGTCTTATCAACTAGACTACCATTCCTCTCCTCCTGGTAATTATGCAATTCTTTCTATCGCCCCAAGTCGCCTGAAACATAACATGATTCTGCTATGTTGCAGATCCGCTCTCAAGATTGTATGTTCTTTGTGTTTTCTGCACGCATCCCATTCTCGATTTGAGACTCAATGAGTCATTGTGTCTTTTAACTCTTTCCGCCTGTGGTTACTGTGAATTAGGGTCAGCCTGGGACAGGTGCAAACATTTTGTGTTGCAGTTTGTAGTCTGTGTGTCTTGTAGACTAAGGTCCAGGGTATGCTTGCTTTTTGACTTAATTTTACGTGCACAACCATGTGCACATATACTGTATGTGACGGAGGTCATCTTGCACCTGTTCACCCCCCTCGGGGATTGAACCAGCAGTCTCGTCAACTACAACAGTCCGGCAATGGGAGACACAGTACGATACCGCTGGGCCAAGAGACTAGTCTCTCGGCTCAACGGCACGAGACTGTATGAGGCTATCGGAGGGAGGTTTTACCAACGTTCCACGCCAACTCTGCTAGTTAGCCTCCGTTACATGTACTTGCTAAAGAGCTATCAGAGTGCTATGCATGATAATGGAGGTATTGAGTAGGGGGTATATAGCCAACAGGGCTCTCATTAATATTTTCCACAATTGTTTGACTCTACCGGGAACTCCACATGGAAGTTTGAAAGATCGCTCATGGTTGTGTCAATATTGCACCAAGTGCACACATTCTGTACCTTGTGTCAAGTGTCCTACCGTGTGCAGAATTAGCATAAAATACGCATGACACCAAATGTGCACAAGCATTCGTATCCTGCAGCAGGCATATCCAGGGGCTAACTAAACTCTCCTGCTATAAATATTTCTCTCATTCTTAGGGATGCACCAACTTGTTTTTGCTGAATATTTCTAACGATGTGCCTGTTTGACTGGTGACATGATCTGACTGCCTTATCATTGTCATTGTTAACTAAAGGATATACCATACATGTGGTGTTTTCCAATTGTTTAGACATGGTCTCTTAGCGCAAAATAAAATAATAACACACAGTTACAACTCACTTCCCTCTGTTTGCACTGCTTGCCCTGGGAGGTATAAGCAAATAAAAACCATGGCAACCACTATACTACAAATCAAGTTCCTGATAATGTAATCAGCAAGTAGCCATTAGAGATGTTTTTGAACAGGGGCTTATTCACAATAACCGTATTATATATAATAATATAAAGTAAAATAAATAAATAAATAATAAATCAATTCCTGTATTTATGTAACTATAAGTCACACTTTTTTCATCGGTCCTGCGCTTTAAATTCATGTGCGATTTCTATGTTTAAAAAAATCTACATAATCTACTTAAATCATAGTCTATAAAATACATTTAAAAATCAAAGTATATTAATTATATAGATATTTAGCAACGCACTTCTTCTATTTTCCTTGTATAATTTGTGGATGGATGTTCTCACATTATTATTATTTTTGACAAAAGTGAGTCCTCTTCTCCATTCATTTCCATTTCTCAGGTCTACCTCCAAAAAATGGCTGCCGCGGGTCACCCCTAGTCTAATGTTCTACCTCTATGACCTAGACCTTTCCCTACCCAAAACCATCACTCATGTTATGCTGCCATAGGGGGGCGCCTTTAACGCGCACGTCACATTTTGACTCCCGTCTGGTCAAAGTAGTCAAATATTGATGTCTTGGGATGATATAATGTATTCAACACATATGCACGCTGTTTGGCAAGAAGATGTTGTGGCAGTTTGGGGGGGGGGGGGGGGGGTGTACTATGAGGGGGAGGGGGAGGGGGATCTGTTATGACCTCTTGGTGCCCACTCTCACTGTTTTCAGGCCGACCAGAAGCAGTGTGCCAGTGTCGGTTCCCGCGACAGTTATGTTTGGAACAGAAGTGTTTATCTGTGAATCACTAGTGTTCATACCGGGCTCTGAACTTTTCCACATATGCTACAAGTTTACAAGTTTACTGAAATGTTGGTTAGAGTAATGTACCTCGCAGCTTTGCCACTGGTTGGGGACGTTGGGCCGCAGCTTCTGCTCACACACCACCTTCCTCATGTCATCGATGGACGGGTCTGAAGGCACCTGATCATAGTAAGGCAGCTGGTAATCCTCCTCGATTCCTGAGATACAGAGACAAAAAACCCCACTGTCAACACCTACATAGCAAACGATTCACTACATGATTTCACAACAGCTTGGTATTGACAGTGAGCACAACATTATAAATAAATAAATAAATGAATGAATGAATGAATGAATGAATGAATGAATGAATGAATGAATGAATGAATGAATGAATAAATAAACCTCTTATTTTTCACATTGAACGCTTTATTCTTCCAAAAGCAGCATCATCCGTTACTTTCCAATAAATCAGTTTATTTTCTTTCTGTGCTCATGGATGCAACAGTTTGTTCTCCAGGCCTGTGCTGTGCACTACATCAAACGTGTGTGGAGTCACAGCGGTTGTCACCTCAGGACCCTGCAGGACCTTACCTCTAAACGAGCACCTCCGCGCCAGTTCCCAGAACACCAGCCCCAGCGAGTAGATATCCGCCCGCTTGAAGGACTCGAAGCTGTTCATATTGATTGTGTCGTCCAGTATCTCAGGCGCCATGTACCTTTGAAGAGAGGAAACTCATTAACTCCCAATTATGGAGCACAGTGACATGGAGGGGGAGCGGAGAAGTGGAGTGGAGTGGGGGAGTGAAGGGCTGGATGATGGTGAAGGAGGTGAGGAGGGGAGGATAAGGGGGAGCAGGACAGTGAGTGGAGGAGAGGAGGGGGAGAGGGACAATGAGTGGGGGAAAGAAGTGTGGATGGAATGGGTGACGGAGAGAAGAAGGGAGGTGGGGGAGCGGAGGAGTGGAGTGGGGGAAGAGAAGGGCTGGATGGTGGCAGGTGAGGGAGGTGAAGAGGGAAGGATAAGGGGGAGCAGGAGTAGTGAGTGGAGGAGAGGATGAATGGAGTGAGAAGGAGGAGAGGAGGGGGAGAGGGACAATGAGTGGGGGAAATAACTGAGGAGGTGCCGCTTATCAATTAATCCCTGATCATTTGCATCCTGCAAAAGCAGCAGGTGGTGAGAAGGAATTATGGTAGGGTGTGAAGGACAGAGGTGTCAAAAGTTAAAAACAAATTCATGGTGTAAGTCCAACGCTGCTATTACAAAGCTGTTACACCACTTACGCCATTGTACCTGAGATGGATAGACTGTGTTACTGTTAAGGAAATTAATTAAACTAATTAATTAATGAGACCACGACAAGTTGATCAGAGTTTACAATTGGCTTGCGCGAAAGGAGAGAGTGAGTAGCCCTGGAAAACATGTGCTCTGGTCTCTCCTCCCACGAAGGCCCTTTTTTAATGGGCAGTACAGAAGGAATATAAAAGCACAGGGCTAACATTGTTTCTTATCAGAGGACCTTGAAATTATCTTCCTAGTCACATAGTTTTCCCTGGGGAACATTTGGAAAGGAAGATCGCAACAGTAGTATGAAACAAGTACAGAAGTGAATATAAAGTGGCGTCTTTGCTACAGATCATAATTATTTCTACAGTTACTGAGAAACCCTAAAAACCTAGCAAGGCCTCACCACAATCGTGATCCAACCAGTGTAGAGTCAGTGGACAATAAAACAAGTGCACATGGGTTACTGGTTACTCAGATAGGTTACCTGTGTTGAAAGGAAACTGTTTTTATTTTATTTTTACTTATACCTCTGGTGAAGGAGGAGAGGAGGGGAGGGGAGAGGTGGGGAAGTGTGACCGTGAGTGGAAGAGAGAAGGGTGGATGGTGGTGGGTGAGGGAGGTGAGGAGGATGAAGGGAGGGGAGGAGAAGGGATGTGTCTTGAGGGTAAATAATGACACATCGGTCCTCTCTCTCTGTCTCTCTCTCTCTCTCTCTGTCTCTGTCTCTCTCTTTTATGTTCCCCCTATCTGACTGGATGGCCTCTGCATCACTTTGTCCCTCCTTCTTATCTTACATACATTTGTTTTCTCTCTCTCTATCTCTCTCTCTCTCTCTCTCTCTCTCTCTCTCTCTCTCTCTCTCTCTCTCTCTGGCGATCTATTCCCCTGTTGGCAGTAACCTGAGCCCAATGGGAGGTCAGCGCCTGGTCATGGAGATAATGGGGGATGAGTGTGGTGCGTATGCATAGTACAGTCTGCAGCACGGGCATATTAAACACGTGGGGAGCATATGGTGCTCACGCCACAAATAGCGGCTCAAAGGGATTGGGCAACGGACAGGGGAGGGTGAAAGAGTGGGAGAGAGAGAGAGAGAGAGAGAGAGAGAGAGAGAGAGAGAGAGAAAAATGGGGATTGTGTGTGTGTGTGTGTGTGTGTGTGTGTGTGTGTGTGTGTGTGTGTGCGTGTGTGTGTGCGTGTGCGTGTGTGTGTGTTATTGAGAGAGATGCACACACCTCTGTTGTGCGTCGCTGCATAATGTCAAACAGGCGATCAGGTTTCTATAACGCGTCTCGTTTTTGCAACCCCCACCTTCCACCACCCCCTTGCCTCTGCCAAGCTGTCAACCTATGAAATCTACTATCAATGTGTACACATGTGTGCCCCGGCGCCCCAAACACAGGCTGGTGGTGGCTATGCATTTGGCAAGAAGGACAACAATTGAGGAGGTACTTTTGAAAACGTCAAGTCTGATTGAAAAATGTTCTCATCTCTTGGTGCCCACTCTCACTGTTTTCAGGTCGACCAGAGCAGTGCCAGTGTCGGTTCCCGCACCATTACATTATACTTTACATTATACACCATTACATTACATTACATTACATTATACTTAACTGACGCTTGTACCCAAAGCGACTTGCACTTATTTAGGTTCAGGGTATTGGTTAGCCTAGAAATCTAGACGCCCCTAGTAACCGCAAATTGAATTTGTTCCCGGGGGCAGCTTTTTGCTGTACGGGTCTGGCTCGCCAGGCTAGGTATTGGTTAAAGTCATTGGAACAATGTGGGGTTAGTTAGGTGCCTTTCTCAAGGGCACTTTAGCCATGAATGGAGGTACTGGTAAGGGTGGGATTTGAACCTGCAACCCTCTTATCATCTAAAAGCCAGCACTCTAACCACTGAGCCATGGCTGCCCCAGCACCAGTTACGTTTGGAACTTAAGTGCTTACCCACGTTCGGAACTAAAGTGTTTACCTGTGAAGGGAGCAGGGAGTGGAGGGGCCCTGTTCTCACCTGTCCATGCCCTCTCTACACATTTACAAACCCCAACTCCGATGAAGTTGGGACGTTTGGTAAACAGTGAATAAAATCAAAATGCTATCATTTTCAAAACATTCAATCTATTCATTAGATGGAGAATAGTGAAAAGACAACATATTAAGTGTTAAAACCGAGAAAAAATATTGTTTTGGGGGACATATGTACTCATTTCTAATTTGAGAAATCCAACACGTCTCAAAAGAGTTGGGACGGGGATCAGTGAAATTTAGTAAACATCCAAATAAGATAAAACAACAAAGAAGAACATTTCAAAATGAATTGTACTGACGGACAATATAGGTGTCCAGGTATAAGATCATCACAGAGAGGCTGAGTCACTCAGAATTAAAGATGCAAAGGGAATAATTACCATAGTTATTACATACATTTTTGAATTCCCTTTGATTTACCACGATTGAGTGTATATAAGACATATTTTTGTTAATAAAATCATTGTATAGGTTCATGACATCATGAAATATATATTGGCTGTAGTCTCACTCTAATTCCTGGAGTGCTAGAGCTATTGAAAATTGACCATATTAAGAATGCTTAATGCATGAAAATGACACAGGGGTTTAACATTCTCCTAAGCACCTGAGCTCACTTGAAATAGACCCAGAAGACATGGGAAACTGTCCTTTGCTTACAGAAGTCAGCAGAAGTTGTAGAAGTCCATTCTTTTTGACAATAATAGAGCATTGCACATCCTGTGCTACAGTGAAAATGGACCATCCAACTTGTGTTAGTGCTAGCTTCAAAAGTCAGCCTCCATGATGGCATGCGGATGCAGTAGTGCATTGGTTAAGATGTTCTCACTCACCTGTAGAGTTAAATACAGTGCTGAATGGTATAAATGGGTTTTAAACAGCATGAAAAGCCACTCATGCATTATATTTTGAAGGGAGATCTTCGATTACTGCCACATAGTAAGGTCAAATTGCATTCTCTACTATGTTTTAACAGTTTGGCTCCATCATAAGGACCAGCATGTGATAAAATGGTGGGTTTTTGGTCAAGACCTGTCACACTGTAAGCACTACAGAAAGGAAAACATTGCAAAACATGACAAGGAATACACCCACCATTTAAGCTGGTGAAATCATGTCCAAGATAGGAATTGACACTGTTTTTTATATAAAATCATCTCATCGGTTAATGTATTTAACTGTTAAGTGTTGTCTTTTGTTTTGTTTTTAGTCTTCCTCGACATTTGCTGCCATTTATTGTCCCCGTCCCAACTCTTTTGAGACGTGATGGATTTCTCAAATTAGAAATGAGTACATATGTCCCCCAAAACAATATTTTTTCTCGGTTTTAACACTTAATATGTTGTCTTTTCACTATTCTCCATCTAATGAATAGATTGAGTGTTTTGAAAATGATAGCATTTTGATTTTATTCACTGTTTACCAAACGTCCCAACTTCATCGGAGTTGGGGTTAATATCAATAAGACTGGTTTGGCAGCTTGGGGGTGTGGAACAAAGTGGAGGAGAGGGCTTCTGTCCTCTTCTCATCTCTTGGTGCTCACTCCTTCACTAGGGAGGGCTATTACGTAAATCTAATATTATTGATGTGGTCAGCCGTACTGTCTGGCGACTATGTACAGTATGTGAGTTTGATGGCAGGTTGGGGAGAGATGGTGATGGGGAATGTGTGTGTGTGTGTGTGTGTGTGTGTGTGTGTGTGTGTGTGTGTGTGTGTGTGTGTGTGTGTGTGTGTGTGTGTGTGTGTGCGTGCGTGCGTGCGTATCTTCGTTTATATCTGTGTGTGACGTGTGTGTGTGTGTGCGTGCGTTTGCGTGTGTGTGTGTGTGGGTGTGTGTACTGCATCAATCTACCTTCGTGAGGCCACTACTATTGGAGCACACCAACAAGGTGGGGCCCTCGCTCCTTGTGGGGCCCAAATCCTGGGGACCCCACATGCTTTGACCCCTTTTGCTGGGGTAGTTTTGTTGTTACTGGTAAAAGTAAAAGAGTAAAAACATTTCCTCACTGACAGGTTAAGATTAGGGATTGTTTTGGTTTGGGCACAGTTTAGCATTCTTTAGCTATTGTTACGAATTGCTCGGAATATCAATGGAAGTCGATGGGAGGGCCCCACAAAGATATCAAGGGGGCTGTGTGTGTGTAGCGGTGTGTGTGTGTGTGTGTGTGTGTGTGTTTGTGTGTGTGTGTGTGCGCGTGCGTGCGTGCGCGCGTGTGTGCGCGTGTGTGTGTGCGTGTGTGTGTGTTGTTCTCACCTTTTGGTGCCCACTCTGTGATTGGCGGGGATGTCGATGGTGTTGCTACTGGAGTCGTGTTTGACGGCCAGGCCCAGGTCTGCGATGACGGCCGTGCCATTCTTCTTCACCAGGATATTTTTGGACTTGATGTCACGGTGAGCGATCGCAGGTTTTCCTGACGGTCATAAAAGGCGACATAAAATGGCCATTCAACGACTGTCCTTCCATCTCATCTTGCATCTGTGTTCATCTTTTCCTTTTTTAAACCGCGCTAAACTAATTGCACCCAGTCTTTGAGGTCCTTGAGCCAGGAGAAGGTCTCTTTTCATCATTTAGGCAGATAGATAGATAGATAGATAGATAGATAGATAGATAGATAGATAGATAGATAGATAGATAGATAGATAGATAGATAGATAGATAGATAGATAGATAGATAGATAGATAGATAGATAGATAGATAGATAGATAGATAGATAGATAGATAAAAACCCTAATGATGGTATAGGGGTGAATATGCTAAGAGGCGAACACGCTATGGAGATGATGGCTCTAAAACAGTGATTCTCTAACTTTTTCAGACCGAGGACCACTTTGTACCCCCAAAAATGTTCAGGGACCACCACCTGTCAACTGAATTGACAGTTGACGGTTGCTAATTTGACAATGCTAATTTTATTGCAAATCACTTACTTTTTCACATTACAAGCCCCTCTTATTGTGGTGAAAATAATGTTACAAATTAGCCTACTGCTAACTTGTCTTCAAAAAGTAGAAATCCCCTCACGGACCACCTGAGCCCTGTCGCGGACCACCAGTGGTCCCCGGACCACACTTTGAGAACCGCTGCTCTAAAATAACACCGGTCAACCGACCACAATGCTGGTCAGTTTGGCTGGTAGAAAAAAAAAACTTAGTAGCCACTTTGATGGGGAAGGGAGTGTATGGATTAACCCATTTTAGCCTAAGCCCTTTTTGGGAAAAGGTGCCCTCTGCCTATTAGAACCTAAATAGTTCAACCTCTGAAGCACATCAAAACATGAAATCAGTTGCATTTAAAAGCTAGGACCCTCATGTTGCATTAGAATGTGTTCATTCAGCTCTGACATACCCACATTTTTAATAAAACGTCTCAAATCTCAAGAACCTGAATGCAGCATATATGTCGCTCCAGGACACAATGGATTAACATCTACTAGCCCAATTCACTTGTCATGAAAAAAGTTAATTTATAGTCTTGATGGCGATATTGCGGCGTTGACGCTCATGCCGCTACAGAATTCGATCAGATAATATCTGAACAAATCAAGGGTGCATTTCTCGAAAGCGCAGTTGTCAATGGGAAATTGCATTGCAAACAACAGAGTAGCTAATGTAGTTAGCAAATATGGTTTCGAGAAATGCACCCCAAGCTAGTATAACAGATTTACTATGCTTGTGCTTGGCAGGCCTGTGCGCAGCTCACCCTGAGTGCCAATGATCTCCATGTGCAGGTGTGCCAGGCCACTGGCCATGGACAGCGCCAGCACCACCATGCCCTCCACCGACACCGTGTAGCGGTTCAAGTAGTCGTACAGAGAGCCATGCTCGTGGTACTCTGACACCAGCCACAGCTGCGTCCACGAGCCGTTATCTGGAGACGGGGAGAGAGAGAGAGAGAGAGAGAGAGAGAGAGAGAGAGAGAGAGAGAGAGAGAGAGAGAGAGAGAGAGAGAGAGGAAGAGAGCGAGAGAGACAGACAGACAGAGAGACAGAGAGACAGACAGAGAGGGGGGATGGGAGAGGAGAAAAATATGGAAGATAAAAATTGTGTTTTTTGTTTTGCTTTAGGCTGATGCATGACACAAAACATGCTTGCATACCGGGTAATCACACATCAACCACATTTGCATTTTTTAGTTAACAAAGTACGGAGTTGCTTTTCCTTTATTTTGCATCCTGAGAATGAATGCCGTAGGGGGCCGTCCCCAAGTCTAATAGCTGTCTGATTGGCGTTATCTATCTTACGCTTGCTTGCTACACAGCACTTGCACCACACGCCTGTTATCGACATCCTAGAACACGCCACTGTGCAGATAAATGATATCCGCTCCCTCATCAATACAACAGATTTAATGATTAATTAAAAAAACAAAAAAAAACAACAAGCAAGCTTTACTGTCATACTTTCATTCATTGATTCTCGTAAGGATGCAGAAGGTGCTTGATGGAGAAAAGGGTCAGATCTGCATGCAGTGTTGCCAGATTGGGCTGTTTCCTGCCCAATTGGGCTGCTTAGGATGGTGTGCGGGTAAAAATGGCATTTAGCAGAAAAACCCGCCCAATTTTTGCCATAGAAATCAATAGAATTGGGCGGTATTTTGTTCTTCTAGGCGGGTTTTGAGCATTTTTTGGGCTGGAAATCATCAGATTCATCTGGCAACCCTGTCTGCATGATGCCCTTTTGGATTTCACTTTACTTGATGTGTCGATGCATAACACATTCACAGCAGCTGTTATACACTTACCTTGAAGGATTCATGACTGTTTCGTAAGGCATTCATACCAAACCTTTCATAAACATGGAAAGACAAAAGGACATAAACTTGTCAAAATAAAAGTTCAACAATTGCAAAGCAGCACTGCCGCTTTTGTTCTGAGCTTTCCTGATCGCAACCAATCTGGGTCAATGATTTATACTCTAGTGCCCGGGACAGATATGGTCAAGTAAATATAATTCTTCATTCAGATGTTCTGTCCCTGGCACTGGAGTGAGTCATTAACCCAGATTGGTTGCAATCAGGAAGGGTTCAGAACAAACCATGCAAAGATGTTTTGTTTAACTTTTATTTTGACAAGTTGCCGTCCTTCCGTCTTCCAAGTTCATAAAAGTTTTGGTATGAATGTCTAGACGACCATGGATGCTTCATGCAAAGTGTATAACAGCTGCTATGAATGTGTTTTGCAGGGACATGTCAAGTAAAGTGTAACCCTGTTTTGCTCACAGGCCTAGCGTACCTACACCATGACCCACATTGACAGTCTAACCACCACCCAACCACAGAGGCAACGTGACAAGATTGTCTATCTTCAGACAGCCTGCAGAACACACTGAAGGCTACTTTCGATTGTCAGAGGAACAGCAAGCTGCGCACATTTGTGAATGTAATTAGTGACATACTATTATCTGTATTATCCATTGGACTTTTCACAAGCAAAACTCTGATTTCCACTCTACTCCAAATGCTACAAGAGTATCTCCAATGAACAGAATTCTCATAAAGCATAATTATATTTTTTTGTGTCCATTGGTATGACTTTTTCTTGAAACAGAGATGACTTTCTCAAAAGAAAATATACTGTACAAATCCCCTAACAAGCTTGCCGTTTTTTTCACAATAGAATGTCATTTCTCATTACTTTCATAACATTTCAAATACTTGGACATGTCTCAAATGTCTACTGCATTTTTCTAAATGGCTATGTACAAGTAGCCAACAGCTAACATGATAAGCATAAGTTTAGCACAATTTCCACATTTAGCACATTTTTAGTAGATCTATCACATGAACCCTCTTCTAACTACGTTTGTACCTGGCCTCCAAGAGGGGATTGGGCCAGGATTGCAATGGCCCTGTCTGTCTGTCTGTCTGTCTGTATGTCTGTCTGTCTGTGCTCGGTGAAGTGTATAGGGTCGTCTGCAGAGGGTGCTAAACATAGACAGACAGACAGACAAACATACACACAGACAGACACAGACACACACACCTATGTAACATCACATGCCTCTAGCTCTATTAACCAGTGGCTTACCCTTGTTGTCTGCAGCGATGAAGCCCAGGATGTTCTCGTGGCGCAGCATGATGGTCTGGTAGATCTCGGCCTCGCGGAACCAGGAGCGCTCGTCCCGCGACGAGAAGATCTTGACGGCCACGTCCTCGCCGCGCCACTTGCCCCGCCACACCTCCCCGAAGCGGCCCTTCCCGATGCTCTCCTGCAGCACGATGGCTCTCGCGATGGTCCGCTGAACCAGCAGCGGCAAACCTGAATGACCCACAGACAGGATCTTTAAAGGAGAATTGCAGCCACTCTAATTAGTAATAAGCACCATAAGAGTTAGTAACATAATCAGCCAATGGTCCGCCAAACCAGCAGACAGGGATTTACAGTACTTTAAAGGTGCACTAACAGCGGCTAACCTGAATCCCCCACAGAGATGACAGTTAGGCTGTACTGGCAACAGGATTGGGAAACGATTGACAGATACATAATAACCATACCTGTCAACCATCCCTAATTTCCCGGGAAACTCCCTAATTTTGACTCATTTCCCGATTTGATTTTTTCCCCGGAAATATCCCGATTTCTCACATTATCAAAAAACACAGTCGGTCCAGTAGGCCTACCTAATTATCCCCACGACCCTGTTTGCCCGACGAGCAATACCCCCTCTTGAAAAGAGACATGAGAGGGTATCAAGATACCTGCCGGTAGATGTTATGCCAGATGCCACCAAGAATTGAAGTTCCTTGAAAATACGAGCTGTCACCCTTGAGCTCTGTAGGCGTGTGCGTGCCCACTCTTTGCCTCAGAAACCGTCAGTTCATACAAAGCGCTAAACAGCCTCGGAACAGCAAATCATGCGATTAACCTAATCACAACCGGCACCAGCACAAAGTTTTTGCACAAGCCACAGACAACTTTAGCGACAGACCAACATGGAGAAACTGATATTTCAGTGGTTTTCACGCTATATGCTCATTTAAAACGTGCGCTGGGGGATTTTAGACAGGATCTGTCTTTGCACGCGCACGTGAAAAGCAGAGTAGAATGTACCGTCTCTATCGTCCCATGTTGACTGTCAGGATTTGGCCTATAGAAAATTTCCAGAATTTTGGCTTAAAATATGGGAATTTCCCCAAATTTTGGTAGCTCAAAGTTGACAGGTATGATAATAACACACAATACCAAATGCAGGGCCCATTCACCTTAATAGAATTAATTCCGCAGAGCGCCTGCTTGCCTCACCTGAGTCCATCCTTATAATAACCCTTTTGATAACATCAAACTTATAATAGAGGCTTTGCTTGAAGGATTACAGTAATATGGGCAGTCATGAGAAAGCACGATAGGGCGTAAGACTTGTAGCCCAAAGGTTGCCGGTTCGACTCCCGTCCTGCCGCACTGCTCCCTCGGGGCGCCATTTGGGGCTGCCCCTTTGCACTGGTGAGGCATGAATGCAATTTTGTTGTGTGCAGAGTGCACTTGTGTGCTGTGGACTGCTGTGTCCTATGTGTGGACTGCGAGTTCCCCAGGTGGGCTTCCAATAGCATAATGAATCCTACTGTATACACTAGAGTAGCTGTCTGTCTGTCTCACCTGCGCCTGATCCAGAGGCATTCATGGTCCTTGAGACTACTCTTGAGACAGCGGAGCAGCACAATAAGTAACATGGTTCCTATGTTGTGCACTTGAAAGAAGAAAAGAACTGCAACTGTGCTGCTCCGGTGTCTTCTCTCCAGTTAAGATTTCTTTTCTGTTTCCCGTCAATGCACCAGATGGCAAAACAGAAGGGTGTGGAATTGCCCGTTTGTTGTACTCTTGAGACTAGTCTCATAACAGCATTGCTATGGCATTATTTCTGTAATGGCATGATGAGTTCTGTAGAGCGTATGTCTCACCTGAGCCTGGTGCAGAAGTGCACATGTAATTGATGAGGTCCTTAAGACACTTCTCAACAACATTGCAATGTCTATGTTATAGTTTAAGTGTATGCCTTACCTGATACAGAGCTGGAGGTGCTCAAACTATACTTGCCTCCTCTCCTCTCATCCACACTTCTCTTCTCTCCTCCACACTTCTCTTCTCTCCTCCTCTCTTGTGCCTTCTCTATACTCTCCTTTCCACTTGCCCTCTCGTCTCCTTTGCTATCTCCTCTTGTCTTCCCTTCATTCTTTTCTCTTTTCCCTCTCCTCTCCTCTTCCCTCCTCTCCTCCACTCTCACCTTTCCTCCGCCAATCTGTCCTCTCCTCTCCACCACTCTCCTCTTTTCTCCTACAATGTAACATTGCCATGTCTTCTTCCTGTACAGTAGAGTGTATGGTTCACCTGATCCGGAGCCGTAGGTGCTCATGTTGTACATCGGGTCCTTGAGACACTTGTCATGACAACATTGCAATGTCTATGTAATAGTTTAAGTGTACAGAAATACAGAAATAAAATGGATTAAATGGGAGCTCACCGCTGTGCGGTTTTTTTTTCATTACCTATGGACTTAACTTTTTTGAACCTGCACCCGAAACCAGTCTCATTTGGATATGTGTGAGATTTGATTGGGATAGTTTAAGTGTATGGCTCACCTGATCCGGAGCCGGAGGTGCTCATGTCGTACATCAGCTCCTTGAGACACTTGTCGGGGGCCATGAGGCTCTGGTCGTCCAGGGCCTCCTCCACGTCCTGCCGGTGGCGGCGTCCGTAGGCGGCGCAGCGCTGGCTGTGCATGACGCACACGCCCGTCAGGATGGCCAGGCACAGCAGGCACGAGGGCACCAGGATCACCGCCAGCAGCTCCGCACGGCCCCAGCCCCCCTCCGCAGACGCCTCCGCTGCACGCTCTGGAAACACACACACACACACACACACACACACACACACACACGCATGCACACACACACACACACACACAGTATGAAAAAACTTGAATTTCAGCTCTACCCTGTACATGTGATATGATTTGCCTTTAAAACACTTTAGAATGCAGACACACAATCACCCACTAACACAAAACATTCTACAGTACAATACATTTTATATAAAAAAGAAGTGTGCCCTCTTCTGTTCAAATGTGGTCATTACAGTCAGAGTAACGAAAAAACAAAACATGCAGATTGATATTAATGAATTATGAATCACATCTAACAGCTGTTTTCATATATGTCTGCACTTTCATGGGAAGACATCTGCAAGGACTAAAGATAACGTTCATGTGAGTAGGGAAAAGGCACACAGCCTAAAACGGATAGACCTTTCACCACTTGGTCTGTGATGACTTCCAAATAAAGAGAAGCTTTTCAGACGCAGAGGGGACAAAAGTCAATAGGCAAAATAACAACCCTGTCTGCAAAATGCTTCAGCATGAAAAATAGCTAGGTCTTGTCCCTGGCAATCTAGCTGAAACGGACAAATTGGACCGCCCCCACAAAATACGTGTCTCGAGTTCATATTAAACTCCTTTGTTGCCCTCTAATGTATAACCAATATGCCCACACAAAAACAACAACAATATCTCATCATAAGCGCTGAGGAAGACGAAGGATCAGTGGGAGCAGCATGCCCTTTGTGTGCTGCGACTCGAGTGACGGAGTATCGTTCGGTGGAATCGTCAGGAGGATTGACTTTTAGACAGCTGTCCTTGATGAGATGAGTGGGCGAGAAAGAAGCAAGGTGACTTAGCTGAAAACAACTCCGAGACGGCAGTGAAAAATACGTTCAACTAAGCCGGCCCTCTCCCACAAACTGCTCCCAAATTATAAAGGAGAGACCACAAAGAAGAGCTCATGCAAAATATACTTAAATTCTAATGGTCTGTCCCTGTTGCATTAGTGAAATTTAGCTATGTGTATCGTAAAATGTGACATTATGTGATAATGCTGAAATATAGATAATGTGTTGATGTGCTTAAAAAGTATACCCTAATGTTAGAGTTAAGATTAATGCAGTTTGCGTACATAATATTACAAGTTGGTAGCTGGAGCATGTAGATAAACCTCTCATATAATCTTATAATCTACAGGTAGACATCTAAAATCTTAGTTGTATTGACTTGGTCACACTAAAACCCTGTCATGTAATCAAGCCTTCTATAAGGACTCCCAACAGTTCTCACAGGGAATCTATTTTATACCATCACTAGAATAAATGGCCACATATCCGTGTGACAGAACATGTAGACACATTAGAAAGGAACCATAAAAGTGTTACCAAAAATATGAACACTAATGCCACTGTGACGATCTGCTCAATCTTTCCGCTGTTGTAATGGCTTTGTTTAATCCCGAGTGCACTAATATTTGAAGGGTTCAGGTGCCAAGTGCACTTACGTGTTGAATTCCCTTTGCCCTGCTTGCCTAAAACGAACCTTACTTGCTTACAAAAATATCCCACTCATAAAGCAAGCGCAAGAAAGTCTTCCAACTAATCCTTTGTCCACTGATGCCACACCAGTGTAAAAGGTTACACCATTTCGCTGAGGAGACAGAAAACGACGGGCAGATGCACACGTGACAGCAATCAGAGTGGGCCGATTTCAAAATGTGTTTGCTACACATTTCACCAGATCTGGAAAAAAAAAATCCAACTGGACCAAAAGTGACAAACTGTCAAGTGACTTGGGAGCCCAGGGGATTCAAGTGGAATGGGAGCAAAGCCTGTACGCCTGCATGAGGGCCACTGTGAAGTAAACAAAACACACATGACACATGGGGTCAAAGGGCCAATACATTTCGAGAGTTTTGCAGCATCTGCAAGCTGGAGATCATGTGTGGATACACATTGTTTCAGTCACATTTTTTCCCCTCGGCTGCAAAGGCAAAGTGGGGCAAGGTGAGTGTGTGTGTGTGTGTGTGTGTGTGTGTGTGTGTGTGTGTGTGTGTGTGTGTGTGTGTGTGTGTGTGTGTGTGTGTGTGTGTGTGTGTGTGTGTGTGTGTGTGTGTGTGTGTGTGTGTGTGTGTGTGTGAGAGAGAGAGAGAGAGAGAGAGAGAGAGAGAGCATGTGTGAGAGAGAGAGTATGTGTGGTGGTACTCAAGAGTGTGCTTTACTTTTACTGAAATGTACAATTATGTGTATAAGGTCTTTGTGTGTATGTTTTGTATTTGTGTATTTGTATAATTATGTAAGCTGCCACCCCCTTATTTCCTTTGGGATTAATAAAAGTACTCAACTCTTTGCCGGCCCTTCCCCATCTCTCTCTCCCCCCACTCGCTTCCAGTCACCCCCTTCACTGTCCTCTCAAACGTAATTTCAATTCTTTGTATGACCAGTGCATGTAAAGAAATTGACAATAAAACCGACTTGACTTGACTTGATAAATAGAGTTGAAAAGACCAAAAAATATCTTTAAAAACATACTCTACTCTCCTCTACTCTACACCACAGTAGCATGTTTCACCACGATGAGTTCGACAAACTGGACGGCTCTGAACACTGTCACAAAGCTACCCCTCACGTGAGCCCAAGATATAGTGTAGCTAGCGTCGCAGATAAGAGAGTGGAACCTTTGACCCTGTTGAGGAGCTAGTAGCATCTTTTTACACCCATGAAACTCAGGTGCTGGTTACACATATGCAGACATTTGTAGCCCCATAATGCATGCCGTTTCACCAATGGAACACTGTAATAGTCACTGAAAATGTAACTACCGCAGTACTGCACTACTATAACATAACACAGGGTATTTAGTATTGCACTATGACTTGGTCATTGGCATTCTGGTAACAGCAGTTTTGTAAGGCTGTGTCGTAGCCCCTTAATGCACACCGTACCTCCTGTGGCATGCTGTAATAGACATTGAAAATTAACTACTATAGTACTACACTACTATGACAGTGCACGGGGCCTTTAGTAATACATTATGACTTGGTCATTGTCATTCTGGTAACAGCTAATTTATAATGCCGTGTCCTAAGTGGTTAACAGGTTATATACAGATTTTTTAGCCTTTTAAGTGAAAACATGACAAATGGATAAAAAACAAAAACACCATCGTGGCAGATGCGTTTTAGCCCCCTAAATGGGACATTTTTAAAACCAGAGTTTTGAAATGGGCATTCCAAAACCAATTAACTTTCAAAAATATCAGTATATGTGTAAACAGCTTCTCATATTCTTCACAGGCACAGTTGTACAGTATCTGTTTGACACCATAAAGCCAAATAGATTACGTTGTGCCAGAAAAGCAGAAGACCAGGTGTCATTCACTTCTCCAGGGGGGAATAATGCCTGATAAGATATCTTAAGGTCAATATAACCCAGAGGAAGTGTGTTGGGTTAAAACCGCACCACACACACACACACACACACACACGCACATGCACACGCACACGCACACGCACACGCACACGCACACGCACACACAAACACACCTTTGAAGCACTTCAAGCGCTGGAATATTATGCCATCATAGAGTACCAGCTAGTGAGTCAATGGAAACACATGTAATTGTGTGAACACACACAAGAGTAACTGTGTTGGGTTGAGGCTACACCACACACACACAAACACCTATGACAGATTCATTAAGCAGGATTGCAGAGCAAGTCCCGCTTATAGTAATATCTAAGTACAGTTCATTATGCTTGCTTGATTCTCTTGCAGGGCAATAAAAACAGAAAATGGACACCGTTCAAACACTAAACCGACTGGCTCGGCTTGGAGATCATTTGTTCTGCCATAGCGTGTCCGTATCTCCGTTTTTCCGTTTTTGGCGATTTTGTGCAAATTTGGGTCCCCATAGAAAACAATGGTAGAACCTTCAGGAGAGAGTGTTCCGTCACTCTATAGATCAGAGTGTAGGAGGCTCTTTTCGTTCATAAAACATCAACACTTTCACTTAGAGGTTTAGTTGACGCGTTGTTAGCGAGCTCTATGAGATGACTCCAAACTGTAAAAATATCATGTCCCAACTCCCATTACTTTTTAAATGGCAGGTGTGTAAAACGTGCTGGGCTGGCCCAATGGCTTTTCCTATTGACTCTTGAAGTGCCTTTCTGAAGAGGTCAGCACATCTTTCACAAGAGGTCCATTTGTGACTGAACCGTTTAACCTATAAACTTTATTCCATGTTGATTTTCAAAATTATATCATATTCAGTGTTCCTTAGCCAACTTAAAATACCATGTATGTCATTTAGTCTATCCCCAAAACGCGGAGCTACAACACTTTCAAGATGGCTGAATCCAAGATGGCTGAATTGTTTGGCCCATAACTTCTGACTGGGTGGATGGATTTTTCCAACATTTCTTTTAGCTTTGTTTTCTCAATAGTAGTTTGTTTTTAATTTAGGGATAGAGATATCAAAAATAAAACTGTTCATCTCTGCCCCAAAAGGCAAGCCCACTTCCAGCATTTTCTGTGAGAATGCAATCTAGTTAAACTTAGCGCATTATCTAGTAGGCAATGGCGACAAAAATAATTACATCATAAAATTTCAGTCGTGACATAAACCAGAGGAGCTGTGTTGGGTTGAGACCACACACAGACACACAGACACACAGACACACACACACACAGACACACACAGACACACACACACACACACGTCAGGTTCAATAAGCTTAAAGCTCTGGAATATTACAATACCATAAAGTAATGTAGCAACTATTTGTCTGGCTGGCTGGGTTTAAACACGCCCCAGAAGCATCCTGGGGCTAATGCAAAGGACCTTAAGAAAGGTGATGCGGAGCGCTCCAGTGTGTCACCGCAGGTTAGCGGCTGTGGTTGAGGCTGTGTACAGGCAGGGCTAGCTCAATGCTAATGACGACACTTCAGTGGAGAGGCCATTGATTTCAACTGAGTCAGCTCACCATTGTGAACACATGGATGCGATGAGTATGCACTGATAACCCATTAACATGGTTGCATTTTTTTAAAGATTGATGCGATTGGCCATAATTGCTTCCAGGGGGGAAAGAACCTATTTAAAACACTCTTCCTTCTCTTCATTGCTTTCTAGAGTAGTTTTAGCCTTTTAACAAGCACTTGTGAATGGACATATTGCTCAGTCTCAGCAAGTGCAATCAATGTGGTAACCAGGGGAACGGTCAGTGGTTATGAGCTCATGCCATGCTGTGCTGTGCTGTGGTGTGGTGTGGTGTCAGGCAGGCAGGCATCACTTCTTAGGGAACATAGAGATGGCACACACAGCATGGCACACTAACGTCCTGGGAGGTGTATTAAGAACATGGTTAAGTGATAAACCAGTCTTAGTAAACCAACAAGAAGTGATAAATCTACTAATAGATATACCTACTACAGAGGCATCATTTACGGTATTTAGGAAAATGAGGGCTCCAGGCTGTTCTATTAGATTATTTACCTCTACCACAAGGTTCATTTAACCTGTTTTACTACTGAACCAGAAAGTGGTATACCCCCCTGGATCTGCTCCTTTAGGGTCAATAGCCAACCACATGCATGCAGTATATACTGCACATAAACGAACAGACTTTCATACACTCAACAGTGCTATGTCTTTTATGTCACATGCTTGTTTTAGTATAAGCCTGAATGCCCTGTCACTTTTGTAGATAGTGCACTACAACCTGACAGAAAATATCTATTTTATGGACCACAATTAGAAGAAGGTACCTAATGCTAATGCTAGACAACAGGCTAACATGGCCCTGTAGTGTCGTGCATACATAGTACTCACAGTCTAAAAACAAAACAAGTGTATCAGTATACATGTACTGTCATGAAAGCATACCAATACAAACGAATCCAATCGGACAACAGAACCAACAACACAACAAGACATTCTAATGACTCGTGTCGTCTCACTCGAGGCCAGTTATCTAAAAGTTCTGACTGTCCACCCCGTTTTGCTAAGTGACAAGCAACGTGACGAAATCAGCTAACAACACATGCAACGAGTGCAAGTCCTGCAGCAAGGCAGGTAGCCTATTTATAACCCCTGCCAGACGTAATCAGCGAAGGGACGGAGGTAATACCTTGCCAGCGTGATTATGTCACAGGATATAGAGGGTGGATCATCCCTGTGTTTGTCTGGGAAGGCCGTGGCTAGGTTGAGCCGCCTGGGAAACAGACAACGGAGCAGGGGAGGAGATGGGTGGGGGCTTTTGCGGGGGCCAATGAGAGACAGTGGTGGACACTGTGGTGGGTGGGTGCGATGTAGCTGCACCGTAAAAAAAATGCAGTGTTAATTCAACACTTAGAGAGTACTCTCAAATGACAGGAAAAGACCAAATACACCCTGGACGATGTTAAATCGACTCTATGTGCTGAATTAACACTGCATTTTTTATGTTTTGTGTGCCCTCTGACACCCACCCACCCAACCAATAGGTCAAGCCTACATCCCCCAGACAGGACCACCCACCCACCCACACAAGCGGCCAAATGGTCCATGGCTGAATAATGAAGCGCTGGCTTCGATGTGGGAGAAGATGAAAGGTCACTCTGCAGTTAAGTTAATCAGTCGGTTCCAGAGAAAAAAAAGCGAAAGGCAACGCCGGCACTTTTAATTAAACATTACTGAACTCCAGAGGGGTCGCTGGCTTTGTGCGCCAGGCAACAGTTGTCCCTCTGAGGCAGCACAACATCTTTCTTATTCAAGAGATTCAAATTAAACCTGATGATGATACAAAAACCCGGCATATCTTTTTCTAAAACTGGTACGAGACCTGTTTGAAAATGTATATATTCTCAGGTGAAAGACAAGCTTTTTATCATCCGTCCATTAGTCAACAAAAGATATGTCTGATAAAGGCAACAAAAAAGCACACTACACTCAGCCGATTATACACAGTGACTTAAGAGTTATTACTGGGTATTATTATTACAGCCTATTAAATAATGTGGGGTTACAGTAGGTGCCTTGAGTTGGAGGAGAGGATTGTGCACGTCCCAGGAAAAGGTGCAGGACAAAGGCTGACTGTAGTGTTCAAAGTGAGAAGCCCGCACACTTAAAATCCCTTTTGTTGTCTTTTATTATTTCATGGCTGGATTACGTTTCGACTTCAACAGTCTTCATCAGGTGGGTGCCTTGCCCATGGCCACTTCAACTATATTGATGAAGGTGTACATATTATTCGAACTGGTAAGGGGGGGATTAAAACCTATAACCCAGGCCCTGCCATGGCCAACAGGTAGGGTACTCGTCTGCCATGCGGCCGACCCGGGTTCATTTCCCGGCCCGGGTCCTTTGCTGACCCCTCCTCATGTCTCTCCCCACTCGCTTCCTGTCCACCTCTCAAACTGTCCTATCATCAATAAAGTAGTAAAAGACCAAAAAAATATCTTTAAAACCTATAAACCCATCAAAGTCTAACTCCCATATCAGGACACAGTTGCCCCATAATAACAAGCACATAAAAAAGTTGCTTTCTCATAGCTGGGAAAAAAACCCCACCCTTGCGACTGTTGCGTACAGCTCTGGCCAGGGTAAAAGCTCATACCTGGGTTGAGGTGCAAGGTCTCGTTGTTGCAGAAGTCGGTGAAGCAGCAGTTCCTCTTGGAGTAGTTGTTGGAGCCATGACAGTAGAACTGGGCCTTCATCTCAGAGGGCGAGACGCAGTACTTGCCCG
This sequence comes from Engraulis encrasicolus, assembly GCF_034702125.1. NCBI lineage: Eukaryota > Metazoa > Chordata > Actinopteri > Clupeiformes > Engraulidae > Engraulis > Engraulis encrasicolus. The sequence continues at coordinate 45,147,488 of NC_085869.1, forward strand.
CCTCCTCCTTGCCGTTGTTAAGCGTGACGGAGTTCCAGCAGGCGCCGTCGGGCCCCGTCTCACAAATGCTGTTTTCACATACCGGAAACTGGCACACACACTTCAGAGCTGCAGAGAGGAGAGGGGATGGAGAGGAGAGGAGAGGAGAGGAAAGAACATTAAATAACTACAATCAAGGAAAAATTAAAACATTTAAATAAAACATTAAACAATTAGAATCAAAGCAAATTAAAAACATTAAAATGAAAAGTTGATCATTTAGAGTTCCTAAGGGAAGGCATCTGAGAACAGCTTTGTCTTGACTCTGGATTCAAAACAGTGGTACATCATCTGGAAGCTGGTTCCAAAGCTTTGCATAGCTGCTAAAGGCTACCTCGCCAAAATTTGTTTTGACCTTTGGAATTACCAGCAAGTACTTCTGCATTGTCATTTATTGAGTTATTGTCCAAGTGCCACACAGATTTAATGGTAGTGGTCTCAGGATGGAGTCCTGAGGGACCCCACAGTTCAAAGGCATCAGTGATGAGGTATGGCCTCCAATGACAACAAAAAAATCTTTGTTGTAGGTATGATTTTAACCAGTTGATCATATACTTATAAAACCAACCCAATTTTCTAGTCTATGTAGTAGTATGGATGGCGTGATCAACTGTGCCAGCACCAAGACCAGCGTCAGAATTCAGAGGTTTGTCATTTATAACTTTACCAAGAGCTGTTTCAGTGCTGTGGTTGGCACAGAATCCTGATTAAAACTTATCAAAATACCTATTTGATGTTATAAATGCAGTTAATGGGTTTTTAAAAAATGCTCTATTATTTTACCAATAAATGGTAGCTTAGATAAAGGCATATAGTAGTTGCTTAGTACCAATGCATCAAGGTTGTTCTTTTTCAATAAATGTTTTAAAATGTCCTTCAAAGATGAGGAAGATGAAATATGCCAGTCTATAGTTCGGTGTTACATGCTATGATCTGAAGTACCGGTACATCATGTGATATCAGGTGTAGAATGGATTTGAAAAAAAGCTGTTGGCAAAACGTCTAAGTTGGATGTAGAAGAACTGGTTGCACCTGTTTGAGTATGTTTTTACATATTTTATAAATATTTCCTTTGAAAAAGAATGCCATTTTCATTTCATTTGCATTTGCTGACTGAGAGGAACTCATAGGGCATTTGAAGTGGGGGGTTTGTTAGCTTTTCTTGAGTCTCCTTATGTTTTTGTTTTCAAAAACTACCATACATATACGTACTAGGCAGGGACCGATATCAGACAGAGCATGCATCAAGGTAATAACTGCCTATTTTGGGTGCTATGGTGCCGTTTTGATTTTTAGCTAGAAAGAGTCTGACCTTGATGAATATGAAAGGAGAGGAGTGGAAGAGAGGAGAGAAGCGGAGAGGAGTGAAGGAGGTGAGGATATGAGAGGAGAGGAGAGGAGAGGTGGATGAGAGGAGAGGAGAGGAGAGGAGAGGAGAGGAGAGGAGAGGAGAGGAGAGGTGGAGGAGAGGAGAGGAGAGGTGGATGAGTGGAGAGGAGAGCCGGGGAGAGGACAGGATGAGTGGAAGATGGGTGGAGGAGGGGAGAGGAGAGCAGGGCAGAGGAGAGGAAAGGAGAGGATAGGAGAGGATGAGTGGAGAATGGGTGGAGGACAGAACAGGAAAGGAAAGAAGAAGAGAAGAGAAGAGAAGAGAAGAGAAGAGAAGAGAAGAGAAGAGAAGAGAAGAGAAGAGAAGAGAAGAGAAGAGAAGAGAAGAGAAGAGAAGAGAAGAGAAGAGAAGAAGAGCAAGCATCAAGGTCATCACTGTTGCTACTATTGTACTCCAGAGCACAGGGGATGGTGGCGGGGGGCTGCATTTTTTTGGATGAATGGAAGTGCCTTTTCAGATTTTGGAGTAGAAAGAGCTTTGACTGAGAAAGATGAGATGAGGGAAAATCAAAGGAGAGGAGTGAAAGAGAGAGGAGGAGAGGAGAGGAGAGGAGAGGAGAGGAAAGGAGAAGAGAAGAGAAGAGAAGAGAAGAGAAGAGAAGAGAAGAGAAGAGAAGAGAAGAGAAGAGAAGAGAAGAGAAGAGAAGAGAAGAGAAGAGAAGAGAAGAGAAGAGAAGAACCTTATGGATGCTGTCAGCACACATCTTATGAGTCTCCTTATCTGTGTTTCCTTTTTCAAAAACTCATTAAAAAAATTGCATGGGGGTGCTGTTTCAGATTTTGGTGTTGGGGTATTAAATGTAACTGCATGAAGTTCCGAGTGTGCAACGGTCATTCTTTTCTTCAAGTTGAGTCAGATTTTGGGGTAGAAAGAGCTTTGACTGGGAAATATGAGATGGAAAAATGGGAAATGGGAAAATGAAAGGAGAGGAGCGAAAGAGAGAGGAGGAGAGGAGAGGAGAGGAGAAGATGAGGAAAGGGAAGAAGAGAAGAGAAGAGAAGAGAAGAGAAGAGAAGAGAAGAGAAGAGAAGAGAAGAGAAGAGAAGAGAAGAGAAGAGAAGAGAAGAGAAGAGAAGAGAAGAGAGGAGAAGTCTCATGCATGTTGTAAGCACACATCTGGCACATTGTTTCAGCTGGAGCCAGTGGAGAAGATTAGGAGCAGAGAGCATGAGGATGAAGTCTAGCTGGCGATTTCAGGACAAAGGCACAATTGAAAGTGATGAAACAGCAATTTGGCCATTTTCTTTAGCTTTTAAAGCACACCTGGCCATCTTTGATAGTGACTGATTTATATCAGCGCTGCTAAGGCCATTTACCATAAAAAGAAAAAAAAAACAGAAAAGAGCAAGTCCTTGGGATGTGGCATTTAAAAATCACTTCTTCTCACTGCTAAAAAAACTACTTGATAGTTCTTCACAGAAACTTGCTTCTTCCTACTGAACCTTCAAAAGCCTAATTAGTGACCGACCAGAACTCTTCGTTCCATTTCCCTTGCCATTGTACTGGATGTAGGGGACTCTCTCGCAATAAAAGGCAACATAAATAGGCAGGTGGTGGAACATTGCCTCTGTAATCCTGTTAGACACAGATTTCCAGAGGCATCCATGGCTGCGGGGCCTTTGCTCTCTTAAGACAGTGGCCGCAACACTGTTACGTAACGCCACACGGGCTGTGAACTGAAATGGCTGGCCAGGGGAGAAAGCTATGTAAGACTGCTTAGTCTAACACCCTGGCTAATCTGCAGAACCCGTCTACCCGTGCACCTGCACCATTCACAGATATGGTCAACACTTGTAGCAACGTAGACAGACACTTAAGGACGACGAAAGGGGACAACTTTCACTGCAAACCTGTCTTAATGAATTAGTTTTTTTTGTTCTTGTTGTTTTTTAAAGGGTTTAACTCCAGTCAGTCCTCCTGTGCTTTCTAGTAGTGCCGTGTCTGTGTGTGTGTCTGTACTGAATGTGTGTGTGTTTGTGCGAGTGTGTGTGTGTGTGTTGGATGAGTGAAATTGGCCTCGGCAGCAGCAGTATTATTGGCCAGAAAGACTGAGGACGGCGCTTGTACAGCATCACTTTGCTGTCTGTATAATACATCAGCAGGCCTGCACTCCGCACTGCAGCCTTATCGATTCAGACAAGAGGGAGAACTCATTTCATTCGGCATCGAGCTTTCGCAGAAATTCAACGCTTCCTCTAATAAACAACAGGGCCCCAGACGGAGGTCTCTCCAGATTATTTAAACTTTCATTTGAACAACTTTCTAATTGAAAATGGAATGGAAACTGTTTTTTTTTTTTACTGTGAGCTGTTGAAAATGTCACCAGGGGCAGAGTTCTCGTATGAGAAACACTGATCTACAAGATAGGTCATCTGAATTCCAGTACATCATCCATCACTGTGGTCCCAGAATAATAGGACACGTTAATTGTTGAATGACAATTACACTAACCCACTGTATGCAGAACACATAATTTCAAAAGCATAAACTCTTGTATTCAAATGGGTGTACACTACCAGTAGAATCTTTTAACACCTTATTTTTTCTAGTGAGTTATTCCAGTTCAAGTTGTAGGCATCCATTGAATAGCTTGAAATGGTACAAAGGCAAGTAATGAACAGCCAGCATGCCAATTAAAATGGTCAAACCGGAGAGAGGAGTGTATCTCAACAACTTTTGTACATATTTATTACATTTAGAAATACACATGTTAATCAATTTTCCTAAAGGCTCTTATTTGGTGAATTAGAAAATGCATGGGACCATTGGAATTTGCTTTCTTGCAAGTCTCAATGGTAGGTTATGAGATTTGTTGCATTGCCATCTTGACTACAATTTCACGTCAAATTGGCAGCATGAATTTCTGCCCATCATAATGAACCTGAGGCCTGTTATTGTGAATTCACGGTCGATTGTCTCAGCCTTGTTTCAATGAACAGGCAAGTGTCAAATCTTAGATTCTTTTCTTTTGAAATGATATGCATAACAAGCAATATGGTTCGACAATATGGTTCGACAAGAGCAGACATGAACTTTTCCTTGCATGGGGCTAACAAGGCTCATTCGGGGGTGGTGGGGGATTCTGGACAGCATCTCACTCAGGAACTCTGTTTAGAACGGCAACTGGCTATTCTTATGGCTAAAGGTAACTACACTTTGATTAGACAAAAGTTTAGAATACACGTTGTCTCTAAATTATGCAAAATGCATTTGTTTTTGTAATTTATTGTCTATAAAACCATTCCATAGCTACTTGTTCGACATTAAATTGCTTATTTGTCATATGTAATCATTTCAGAGAGCAATGGAACAATAAACTGCAATTGAAACAGAATGAGCTAAACACTATAGGCTGGGGCTGACTAAAAAAGTATGGTGGGGGAAAGTGCTGTGTTCAAAAACTTTTGAATGGTAGTGTATATTTCTTGTATTATACAGGTAGGTCCTACCTCTAATATAGAACATATACATTGGTCAGCCATGTAACCATTTAATAACTACATAACATATAACCAGAATACAACTATGCAATATTCACATCCTCATGTCTGCTGGTTCAGAGTGACGGCCAGAGGTACTGTATCAGTGGACTCAAAAGCTGTGAATCTTATTTTGCTGTGGAAACTCGTGAATTGTTCATACCCATCCTTTACATCCTTTAACTGCATGCAAGCAATCAGATACGGCCTCTATACGAGTCTGTTCTTTCCATGCCATGGGACATGTAGTCCCTCTATGAGGCAGTAAAATGTCTAAAAAGAGGACCATCATCAGCCGCATACGGGGACAGCTGCCTCCCATCCACAGGTGTAATTGGCTTCAGAGCACACCAATGGCACCAGATGATCCATAAACGCCCGTCATTTCAGCCAGTGATTGGCACTATTTTCATGTCTGTCTGGCTAAAGCTTTTTTGTGAAGGAGGAATGAGATACCTTGTTTTTTCCCTGATTCAAATCAGTCCTCCAGCTTCAAAACCCAGCGGACAAGCTTTGACGGGTACCTCAAATATATTTTGGGCCTGAAAAGTGGCTAAATTCTCCGAAGGGAAGTGCAGAGACTGTTTGCACTTAATAATGCAGCCAGACCGACAGACAGAGCTCCGTCTCACAGTGAGCAAATGTGCCCTGACTGAAGAAAAAAAGAAGCAATTTGACAGCAGAGGTACCCAAGACAACTACCGGTACAACAAAACAGCGTCCACACACTCTCTCTCTCTCTCTCTCTCTCTCTCTCTCTCTCTCTCTCTCTCTCTCTCTCTCTCTCTCTCTCTCTCTCTCTCTCTCTCTCTCTCTCTCTCTCTCTCTCTCTGGGCTCGTCTGATACCATATGCCAAAACAAAGTGTGCTGCATGTTCAAAGACAGGGAGGCTCACTCACCCAGACAGAGAGACAGATAAGGACACAGTATGGAGCTCCTATATATTGCTCATTGTACTGTATGTTACACCGACTTGAGGCCCTTTAGGGTGTCACACGACTTCAGTGTCAAAGGTTGATTTTCAGCCTGACATGGGGCAACAGTGACAAGCTGTCTAAGTGCTCAATGTCAATCACAATTATACTTTCTCGTGATTACATCAAACACGTTTCATTCTAAAACGAAGCCGCTTGAGGACTACCACTTTCAGGCAGAAAACCATAGCAAACAGTGGTGTGTATGTTTATGTCTATGGCACCAAATGCAACTTAACTGCATTGAATCAAAGGTGTTCATTAGCAAAGATTTCTTGACTTGCATATTGCATAGTGCATATTGTAGGTCAGAGTTAGGGATGCACGATACCACTTTTTTGAAAACCGAATACAAATACACTCATTTTCATTTGCCCATACCAAGTGAAACTGATACTTTTACCCCCAACATACAATGGAAATAAATACATTGTCTTGTTTTTTCCACCTGTGATATTTGTTTTATTTTCCATTTCAATGTAGATTTAAATATTAGTAAATGTATGAGGCAGTGCTTTTTCCCACGCTCCTTTCACGTCAACAGAACGTCACGAGATGTTGCATTGTTTTGTGTAGCAGCAGTATCCGTGCCTGGTATCGGCAAGTGTTTGACGAGTAAGAGTATGAGTATAACAGAGCAATTGATAAACAGTGTGATTTTTTTTAACAGAAAGACAGGTAAACAGACAAACATGGAGGTGAAAATGCTGGTCACGTCTGCCCAACGGAGCACAAAAATACCTGAAAAGCTTATTTAGTCAACCCCAGCTCTGATTTAATGCCAGGCCAGAACAACGCAACTCACTAATTCTCTGTCTAAAAGAGGTCAATAAATACACTGTGATCCAGGAATGTTTTCTGAGACAAAATGGTATTAGATTGACTTGCTTCATGAGGCATTAGGGAATTGTTTGCATATTTTCAGGAACAAAAAAACAAGCAAACCTGCTGGGAACAAATTGCGACGCTGTAGTCATTTTCAAGGTTGAGCATGTGACACCTCCACCCCCTAACTACAGTACTGTGTGGAAATTGGGAGTGATGTTAAATTGTGGATGAACAACAAATAAGAAACATTAATTCCAAATATTATATGGACAATAATGCTAAGACAACGCGTCAACTGTTTGAACCCAGAGGGAATTTCATTTTGGAGGATATACAGCATATGAGCATTTCAAATTGAAATGTCTGAAAAATGCTGTGGCAGGGGCCAATGAAAGACAGCAATTGTTGAACAAGACTTCACACAGTTAATTGCATCAACTGATAAGATGATTTTGTATTTTAAAAAAGTGTTCTTTCTTGTCCCATACATGATCTCTGCAGCTCAACTGGTGAATTGTTCACGTTTTTTCTTTTCTTTTTGTGTGCTCATGTGACAGACCTGGCCCCTGAGCCATACACCGGCCATTTAAACATCTGGTTTCCCTTTTAATGGAGGGGGCCAGTCGGGGCATAGCAGAGAATACAATCTGCCCTTATAACCCATTTATACTCAGCGTTAAAAATTTGCTGTTACCAGACTGGCAATGATCGATGCATAATGTATAACTAAAGTCTCTGTATCCTGTCATAGTGGTGTAGTACAATCGTAGTTAGGTACCATCATGCATGCTAACTTTAAAATGATCACTTAACAATTTGAATGGTTTGTCTTCTGCGAGACTCTGAATGACATTTTAACTTCTGTTATTCTGACAGTTTCCCATGTATTTACTGTCCTATCTCAAAGGAGCTACAGACACACATCAGACTGCATCATCTGAACATGAAGTATTCTTTTGATGGTCAAGTTGTCATTGTTACTGTCTAGTGTTTGATCTGATCATTTAATGCAATGCTGTTTTTTCATTGCAGAACTAAGTCTTTGCCCTACATTCATCCAATCATCAGTCATTATTCATTAAGTTTCACTAAGAAGTTATTCATCCTCACTTCTTTAATTCTGAATGAATCAGCCTCACTGGGATGGTATTGTATCTGTACAACATTTGGCAGTCAATATAATTCACTGTGTAGTGTTCTTCATTTATACTTTCCCTTTTATTCCTGTCCCAGGCCGTTTGAGGCATGTTGAATACAACACATTTCAAATGAACACAATATGCCCCCCCCCCCCCCCAAACATTCAATTTTGCTTGGTAATTGTTCTTGTGCAATTCTCCATCTACTGTATCGATAGAATCCTTTTAAAAGTATAGTATTTATCCACAAATTATCCAGTGTCCTCCCAACTCCAACGTAATTGGGGTTAGAAACACATGTAATCACAACTGATCATATAGTTGTCAGCAACAGCATTGTGTATACCTGTTGCGTATCTTAACTTTATAGCAACCCAGAAGCAATGCTCTTCATTATAAAGAGGAAGCTGTCTTAATGCTTTCACTCACTACTCCCTTAAATTGGGGTAAGGTAAAAGTTCATTATGCGCGTCAGACGTAACCACGCAGCAAGTGGCTGAACAAGAACGATTAATGGATAAACCCACAGTGTCTTCGCTGTCAAAGTAGCTGGTGCATGAAGTTAACCAAATGATGAGTGCTCTGAAACGATATAGTTCTAGGCCTATGATTGTCAAGACTGTTGTCAAACCCGACAGGCTAATCTGCAAATAATTATGAGAAACTCTGCTGATCTCCTGACTTTACCAATCCATAAGTCTGTTATATAATCACTTGATTGCATAATGTTCACAGTCCGTTAGAAATTCGCTTATTTTGTTAAAATGCGCAATGAATGAAAGTCGTCAACGTTCTGTGGTCAATGAGTTCATGCCAAGTGCAGTGCATCCATGCGCGCGCTTCCCATGTATGTATTCCTTGGAGGATCACTCACGTGCGCAATAGTGAAAGTTTAACACATAAGCGGTATTAGCTTTCTTGGGGATATTTCAAAGTCAACAACATATGAAGTACACAGGAATACATATTGCTTAACAATATGCCACATTTCGCCAGCGAGTAAAGTGAAAAGCTGATATAGCCTACCTGAGATGAGATGAGCGAAGGAGAGGAATATCAACGTCGTCTCAACTGTGTAGTACCTGACGCGACTCATGATGGGAGTTAGCCTACATCTGGCTCCGAAAAGGAAAGTCTGTGTCTTTTCGCTGCAAATTCATGATAGCGATCTCGGTGTTATTCTGTCAACCACATTTCGGCATTGCTCCACTCTCTAAATAACCACGGCAAATACTGAATGCGCAATAGGAGGTTTGCCCCGCCTCCGTTGCCTGGAATGTAAGAGGATTAATGCGCGCGGGCCTAACAGTGTAGACAAAGTGGATGTGGAGATGAGCGTGGTGCTCTTAAAGTGATGGGAACTTGTGAAGCTTCAGAGAAAAAAACACGACCACTCAGAGGAGAACAACTAACTTGACAAGACTTCCTACTACGCTTTAATAGAACCATATACATTTTGGTGAATATCGCAACAGTTCAGAGGGATACAAGTACACGCGTTCTCCGAGGCATGTGAAATATTTCTAATCGTTGCTAAGAAGCATTTGCGCTGGTCCAAATGCTTCAGATACTGTAACAATTAATGTAACCTTGGATTTTCCTCCTGTGTCATAGAAAACGCAAACACACCCTCTTGAGTCCTTAACACACGGACTGACAGCTCTGGTGTGACTTAGGTCAGCCAAATGGGTGACAGAACCGGGTCAAAGGTGCCATAAATCAACAAGTACTTGCCCCTGACCAGAAGCTGCAAGCCTCACAGCCTGTTGGCACAATTTCTTTAAAACTCACTTATTAAATGTCTACCTTCATTTTGAAGTATTTTATTCATATTTCCCATTGAATAAATAATTTCTATATCTCAAATGGTGCACTTGTGCACTTCAGTGTTCATGTTTCAGTGCGTCTGGCGTGTTAGTTATGCACTGAAATATGAAAACATGAAACATGAAACACCAGTGGGCCATTTGAGATGCAGAAAATGTCTCTCTCCCCATCAGCCAGTAGCTTGGTTTCTGGATTTGATGTAGGCCTAATAGTATGGCCGAGACTCATGAACCCACAGGCAGGTGTGAGATTATTTCAGATTTGGTCATAAGTGGCTTTAATAAGCACATGGACAGAATTGTGCCTGTAAATTACAGTGAAACTACATCAATTACCTCTGCACAGAGTAGGAAATGGTGTGTAGCAGTGTTGGGCACTGTCGACACATTCCTCACACAAATGAGGGAAGAGTGCCAGTGTCCTTTTTTGCTACATTTATACTACAAAAATAGATACTATTCTGCTTCTTTGCATGCATGCTACAGTAGGACCTTGTCATCGATTCACCATGAAATGGGGGTTGGAAAATACAATTGTTTTGACAATTGACAAATATTCATCCTGAACATACATATATATATATATGTATATATATATACATCCTGTAAAAATGGCCATTGGGACATTCAGCATGCTCCTTGCTCTGAGTGAGCTCCTTTGGACATTCAAGACTTGTCTCCAAATGAAAACCAAGCAGCGTGGGCCCAACAGCTTGCAAATTCTGCGTCCAGCCACGGGGCTCATCATCATCGCATGCAGAGCAATTCACAGCTGTCCGGTCTGGGCAGACTGCAGACATTTCATATTTTAAGGTGCAAACAAATTAATGGGCTCTTTCCTTGCGGGACTGACTGTGCAAATGGACAGGTGTGGCCTGTGAATTTTGTTGCAAAATGCCAGTTGTTTGGTGAAACCCATGAAACCTCCCTTTGTGCTCAGAACAGCTTGCATCTGAGTGAAGGGTCACTCATAAGCCACAGACCTGTGAGCTCGTAGCCTGGGATAATGGGCACTATAGCAGACAACACTTAGTCAAATGTATTCTAGGCTGCATAATCCAGCCTACATAAACAACACTTGTGCATAAAGCGTAAAAAAGTAACCTCGATCGCAAAAAATTAAATCAGCGCCATCTACAAACATTTTGTTTTCTATTTAATTTACAAGGATAAATGATAAAATATGAAGGAAATTTAAAAAAGCTGAATTTGTACTTAAATTACAATGGACGATGCACACACATTAAGACAACAGACCGCTATAGGCATTACTTCATATATTGAGTTCAGCATCATCTAGTAAATTTTTATTTACTCTTTTAGCATCTGTATCAAATAAAGCTTATGAAAACAAACAAACAATAACAGATACATAATGCTAAATGCTTGGTGATATACAAAAGACTCTGTAACAGGATACATCAGACATCTCAGAAGAAGGAAGAGAGAGAGAGGGAGAAAGAGAGAGAGAGAGAGGGAGAAATATAGAGAGAGAGTGAGTGACTAAAGCTGCAGCGCTATTGAAACATTAGTATGTTAAATAAATTACAGGTTTTTGTCATAAATTGAACAAGGAACGTCCTTTTGTAAACACCAGTGCAAGAGATGCAGCCAAAGATACACTAGTTCCTTTGTTTACTGTGTTTTGTCTCTTCGATTACTATAGAGATATGGTGATTGTGGAACACAAAGGAACTCCCCCCACCCCTTTTTTTTTGGCAAGTTGACGATTTGTTTTCTCTCCAAACGCATCTGTAACAGTGCAAGTAAGGAATGCAAAGATTGCTAGTGCAATGAAGGAAATAAAGCACATACAATATTGCTAAATGAAATATTCTTTTTCAGACATTTCCTTTTTTTCCAAAATCAATGCTGTGTCAAAAACAAAACAAAAAAACAAAGAAACGTGAAAATGTATGATCGTCTAAAATGCCCAAGTTTTTTTCTTCTTCCTTGAAGAATATGACTATGTGGGAAAGCTCCTATGTCTTAAAAGGGATAGTCACCAAATATTAAAGACTCAGTGGTCTTCTTCCAGATCTTTCTCTTTTCATGTCTTAAATGCCCACTACACCATCTTTGGATGCCAAAATGTGTCCCATTGAGAGTTTAAAATAAATACAATGTGCCACTATAAGAGCACTACACATCCGGGGAGAAGATGGTCCTGGCGTGTGCAGTCCAGGACTTCTCAGCTCCAGCTGGACTTCAGTTAAAGGCCTTTAGGAGGGGGTAGGGGGTGTCCTTCCATCTGGAAGGAGTTCAACAGTCCGCTTTGATTTTGTCCAGAGAGTTGTCGATTTTTGTCAAAGTCTTTTTGATGCGTAACGCCGTTAGCCTGGCAGACGGGTTCTGGTACCAACACTCCTTCATGAGCTTTGCGATGGATGTTAAAGTCTAAATGGGGGACAGGAAATGACAGATGGGGAAAAGGATGCCGTTAGCAAAATGAAAGCAATTTACTGTAATTGGTGGTATGGAACAGAAAGTGATCAATTTGGTCTCCGTTACTTCATACTTTCCCTGGATTGCACGTAATCACTGTTCATGGCAATGCAAGCTAACTTTTACCAAGTCACACAATGTCTTACAGTACTTTTGCTTACATCTCACTCCAGTTGTGTTTTGCAGAGTTACAGAAGGTGTACTTACTGGGTCTGAAAACCATCTGTTGGGGATGTTGGGTCTTTGTTGATCTATGCACACAACCTTTTTCATATCTTCAAAGCTGGGGTCACTTGGAACAACATCGTGGAAGGGAGGCTTATAGTCTTCTACTATTCCTAGAAACGCCATGTGGAAACAATGAAAGTGAAAGTGTTATTGTCTGTGCATTTGCAGGTGTGTTAGTATTTTTTTCAGTCACAGGTGATGTGAGTAAAATGCTTCCAGACAAGCCCAGGGTAGTAACGAAAAGGACTGGTTTTTGGGAGGGAAAGTGAGCAAAAGTGTACTTTCAGTAATTATTCTCATGACCAAAAAAAAGCAAACTTCAACACCACTTGCTGTAATACTTGAATACTCGCTGTCCTCTACAAGTCGTACCAACACTTGTGAGTTATGTGTGCATATGCAATCATTTAAGTCCGCCTATCGTCATATGTAATAATCTCCATATCACAACGTTTCCTTTTAACCGTGTAATGACACATAAAGCTAGCTGGATATTAAATCATGTCACTGCCACGGGGTTAAATAGCAGATTACTTCGCTTAGTGATCATCAGATCAAAAATATCAACTCGTCTGGATTTGAGTCCAACTCGGTGATAAAGAGCATTAGCAGCTACCTTGAAAGCAACACTAAATGCAGTCTCTTAGCCTTGTGTTAATGTGACCTAATGGCAGTGGAAAGTGGCGACTCGAGCAAAGTTAAGGTTGCTGTTCCCTGTGATAACCCTGCTCCACGGGAGAAACCGGCCTATAAATAGAGCCAAAGCCATTTAACGCAGAGGGGAGAAATCAGGATCCATTTCAGATGAGACACCCACAGAGTGTCATTTTCCACTGAGGGGCAGACGAGGCTGACTCCATCTCCCAAAAATAACACGGCCCATATGGAAGGACAAGCATTTACATTTTTACTCTAATGTACATGAAATGTTTTTCTTTAACAAAAGAAGTTAAAATCCTTTAATTATTATTATTTTTATTTTTTTTAATTAAAGATATTTTTATGGGCTTTTTGGGCCTTTATTTCAGATAGGACAGTAAAGGTGCGACAGTAAGTGAGTGTGGAGAGAAACGGGGTAGGGTTGGGAAATTACCCCATCCGGACTCGAACTAGGGTCCACGTGGGCATGCAAGCCCAAGTGTGGGGGGCTTAGGGCGCTGCGCCACAGCGCCCCCCAAAATCCTTTAATTTGTTGGTAGGCTATTCTCTGTTTAATTTGACGGCATTGTTCAGTATAATCATGTTCATTTTGTGTTTGGTGTATGCCCACATTTACTTAAAAAATGTATATGCAAAGTAAAATGACTTACTCAATATCAAAAGGCCTTCACTGGTGTCTTAATGACATTACATTACTTAGTGTTATTCTATGGGACTGACCATTAGCATGTATGCAAAGCAAAAAATAGTTCTTTACTCCACACCACAAATTCTCCACTAGTGTCTTCATTAGACTACCGTAATAGAGTGGGTTATATACTATGGGGACTGACCGTTGCTGACGGTTCTCCGCGCTATCTCCCACAGCACCAGACCAAAGGCCCAGATGTCCACTCGCTTGTAGGACTCGAAGCAGTCCATCTGGATGGAGTCGTCCAGCACCTCGGGGGCCATGTAGCGCTTGGTGCCCACCTTGGGGTTGTTGCCCACATCCAGCTCGTTGGTGTCCTGGAAGTGCATCACGGCCAGCCCTGCGGGAAGACGAGAGACTGCGTTCAGGCCAAGTCAAGGCAACTCAACTCAGTTTATTGACACAGTGCATTTTAAACACATTTAATTAAATATATACAGTATATACAAATATATACATGTACACAAAAAAACAGAAATGCGAACTCATCACTGCCAGCCCTGCGGAGGGAGGAGAGACTGCGTTAAGGCCCCAAGGCAAGGCAACTCAAGGCAGTTTATTTACACAGTACATTTCCTAAAACAGCTGTGTGCTTCACACATTAAAACACATAAAATAGAAATAATAATACAACAACTCAGCCCTGCCAGCCCTGTGGAGGAGGGAGAGTAACAAAAGACAAAGGCAAGGCAGTTTATTTTCAGGTACATTGGATATTTTTTTCGGTGTGCTTCCTCTGCGTGCATACCAAACCAAATAAACAAATTAAAACACACACACACAAAGCAGGTAAAATGTGATAAAAATTAACTGTCAAACTCAACACTGGACGCATAAGTGGAAACACATCATGGTCAGGATTGGGTGGTTAGGGATATTGAAATCACAGCTCCAAAGTTTTTACTTTATCAGGAAAGCCTTTCCTATCTACTGCGACAGTTTATGAAATCATTTTCCCTCTCTTTCCCCTTCTTATCACTTCCTGATGTGAAGAAAGGCAACACATTACCCTTAGCATTGTGGACACCAGGGGCGTAGGCAGAAATAATAAAACAGGTGGGCCCAGAAAAAATCGGACGGGCCCAACCCGACAGCGTGTAGGTAGATATTATATTATCGTGCTCAAAAATGATACTTTGAAATTGAAATCATAGAAATCACAGAAGATGAACCAGACTTTTGACAAAATGATTAATTATCGCTCAGTGCTATGCCATTAATTATAGTTCAATGAGGCAACAGTTGACTGTCAAGTGTGAATGGGGTGGGCTTGGATGTCAAGTGGGCGGGCCCAGGCCCACCCCTGGCTACGCCTATGGTGGACACTTGACAACATGGCAACTACAGAATTCATTGTTTGTATTTAAGACTGCTGGTGCCTTAAGTGGTAGCTAATACCTCACCACCACTGTGTTCAAAGTCTACCATACGTATGTACGGTATTTCTCTATGTGTTGAATGGCAGGAGCTACATTTACATTTCTGACAAATTATTCATTTGTTGAGACAAGTTGGCTCGTCTTGCTCATTAAGGCTGAATGGACAGGTTCAAACCCTCCAAAACCGCAAACCTTTCATCTTTACCTTCCAGTCCAAGAAACAGACACATCAAAATCTCCACACATGATCAACAGAACACTCGAGATCTAAATCGGGGCTCAATCTCATGGACGGAGCTTCTAGAAACTTCTCCACAATCCATTAGCACAGAGCTGTCATGGCATCCCCCTTTCCCCCGATACGTATGTTACTACCACATGTAACAAAACAAAAAACACTCAGACTCAGACTCGAATTTTGCCCATTATCTCTCAATGTGGTGCTTATAACCCAATACCACACCGGATGTCCGGCTCTGAACAAGTACAATTTGTAGATGGGAAAACTACATGTACAAACAAAGTATCAAATTGTGCTGATAGTTAGAAAAAAATGTTATTTACTGTCCTCTTGTGGCTCACAAGGGACAATGCCCAAAAAAACAGCAGCAAAAGCAAAAAAACTAAAAAACAAACAAAAAGAACACTGCCCTCGTTGAAAAACAGCCATTTATATTAGTGATAAATTAGGTTGCTTTGGTCACCACACATGCCTAATTACACAAACACAACAGCACATTTATTAGAAACAAGCAGAGCAGAGACGAGAGCCAAGTGGGCGGGCGAGCTAGCGGGCGAGGCGTTCCATCCGGGTTACACGCAGTCTTACGCAGCAATTTCAAAGCCCTCAGCGACTATTTGGGAACATGGACGCACGGAATGGGTGCCCAGGGTGCCTTAATGGATTTTTGGTTAAGGTTTAAGAGGTACCTGTACACGCGTTTCCTTTCCTCATATTAAGCACGGCCACTCAGTGGTTGGTTGAGAGACAGAGAGGGATAGAGAGGCAGGGACACGAGGGAGAGAGAGAGAGAGAGCGAGAGAGAGAGAGAGAGAGAGAGAGAGAGAGAGAGAGAGAGAGAGAGAGAGAGAGAGAGAGAGAGAGAGTGTGTATGTGTGAATGAGAGAATGAGAGAGAGAGAGTGAGAGAGAGAGAGAGAGAGAGAGGAGAGAGAGAGAGAGAGAGAGAGAGAGAGAGAGAGAGAGAGAGAGAGAGAGAGAAGGGCCCCAAAGTGTGCCTGATGGAGGTCTGGCAGCAGCGAGCTTCGAGCTTCCAAGTGACCGTGAAACTAAAAGCACCTTTATGGGCTTCACCCCCCCACCCCTCGCTTCCTCCTGTCTTTCCCATCAAACAGCTGGTGGCACTTAATGCAACGGCCAGAGCATTAGCGGGTCAGAGTGACCACACCAGTGCAAACCAGTTTCTGTTAAAAATAATGCACCGGGAAATCAGCCATGCCGGGGCCCTCATAAGACGGGGGGAAAAAAGAACAAAACAATTAGACTGTAATGAAATAAATTAAAACTAGCGTGGAGCTTTTAAGTGATTGCTCCATTGGAGAGAAACAGCGTGAATATACTATGGCAATAAACAAATGACATTTCCGAAACAGGATGACTCATCCCTGGCCAGTTAGTGGACACTGGCTTTGGCTTCACCCATCACGAGGGCTGACTGATACGACAAAACACCTTTATTACAATATCAACTTTAATACAATGTCCATTTTTATACTGATTAGGACAAATGTCAACGAGCGAACGGGGCAGAATCACATGGCAGACAACACATGTGACTGTGTGTTTTCAAGGAACACATGAGTGATTACAATTTCCTGTCCGATTTAACTTTTTCAATTAATTCACCCAACCAATAATTAACCCAACCAAGTCGGTGATCATGTTGATCACTTTTAAAAATATATATTTTTAGGACTTTTTATACCTTTATTTTTGTCATGACAGTGGAGGAGAG
>NC_085869.1:45169541-45172041 GCF_034702125.1 Engraulis encrasicolus
TCTCTGCTGGTCTTTTCAAAACGGCTTGAAACAGCTCCAAGACTTGCAAACACGCGCACGCATTCACACACACACGTACACACACACACACACACGCACAAACACACACACGCACACACACACACACACACACACACACACACACACACACACACACACACACACACACACACACACACAAACGCACACGCACACGCACACGCACACGCACACGCACACGCACACGCACACGCACACGCACACACACACACACCAAAACCTGAGGTGTGAGCAAGGCCCTGCTTTACCACATATGAACACGAGAGCCTGTTTGCTTAAAGACGATTAATTAAAAATGGATGAGAATTTCACTTGGATTTCGCATGGGACCTTAAAAAACGGCATTACATTCATTGCGACGCACAAGAGACAGAAATAAAGAAACAAAGACAGACAGAAAGAAAGAAAACAGGCTCAAAATTGAGTCGCCCCCCAGTTGACTGGCGGGGATTCAAACAGACACTGCAAAAACAGGAGACGACAACAAAAGGAGGGGGCCTGGTCTGTAAAAAGAAGTGCCTATGGCTCAATTCAGCTACGGCACGTAACTTCACATACACATACAGAACGCACAAACACACGCACGGACGCACGTACGCACATTTAGCTGTCCCAGTCTCACTATATAAGGATGAATAGCTCTATTGGGTATGCAGATGAACTCTGAAAAGACAGAGACTTAATGTATGCGAGGTACAGATAGATGCATGTCATAATAATAAAATGCCATCATAATATTTCACCCTCGTTAAAAATGATGGTATATTTCCATCCAGTTACTCGCAACAACACAAGGAGTTATGGAGGCACTTGTGGGAGTACGTCACGTTAATGGTTACTGCAGTAGCGCACTTTAAAGTACTGATGGCAGCCGTAATAGTCCCTAGACCAAAGTGCATTCTACAGGAAAACCGCAGTCCTGCAGACTGTTTGAATCTTTATTAAGTTAGGTTGGGACAAAACGTTGATTACTAGTTTCTTTATTCCTGCTAAACCAACCAGATGTTAAGTGCTCTTATTGTAACATACAAACCAAGGATATCTTCGAATGCTTGGGCTCTGGCAGCAGTGTTGATACACTCTTGTTTCAACTAAGGCAGCGTGGATTATTTTCACACTCGTAAAGTTTGCAGTGTGTATGTACTGTTCTGTGTGTATGTATTGTTCATTCTGCTTTAACAAAGTGCAAGATCAAGCACTGTACAAAAAGATCAATGCAATGCTTTGACTTACAATTTGTTTAGATGCACGAAGGAGTGCTTTGTATCGTCAGTGAGATCTGTGCTTCACTGTTTACAATGAGTGGTTGTGTATGTGTGTGTGTGTGTGTGTGTGTGTGCGTGTGCGTGTGCGTGTGCGTGTGCGTGTGCGTGTGCGTCCGTGCGAGTTTGTGTACGTGCATGTGCGTGTGTGTGTATGTTTGCATGCTGGATGGGGCTTGGACATCATTGAGCACAGTAGATAAAATGTCATCAGCCCCAGTCTAATTTAATATGGTTATGAGCAATACAGTGTAGACTCATATGTGACCCATCATGTCATCAATAGCAAGATAATATAATGTAAACATGTGCACATGCTAATGCAGTGTCTCCAGCAGTATATAACGGCTAATGTCATCAATACCAGGCTGAATGAATATATTCTGTAATGGCTTTGTAATCTCATCAATAGAAGAGCGATGCAGTCAACAAGAATATGTCATGGGTAATGTTTTTAAATGTTTTCTTCCAATGATCAATAAAACAGTGAAGTGCATATGAATGAGAGGTCAATGCCTGGCAAATCACAGTAGAGGCAGTGCTATCAATACCAGACCATAGCAATGGATCTGCTCATTGTCAGTGAGGCTGCAGTAGCCTAATACAGTATGTAATTGTGTTTTCTGAGTACTAGGAGACTGTACAATGAAATGTATGTCAATAGTGCAGCCAGCACAAAACTAGCGTTATCGCACCCACATCAGGCAATAGTATCCTCATAGGTGATTAGCCTCTCACAGTGAGGCCTGACAAGTACTGTTGGTATGCGATTATTGGTTTCAGGTTAAAAAAAAGGTGTCTTTGCATATTTACGCAACCGGATGCAACGTATACCCGCTTTGAATGCATTAAAATCTTCCGTGTTTGGGGGCGCTGTGGCGCAACGCGCTAAGCCCCCCACATTTGGGCTTGCATGCCCACGGGGACCCCGGTTCGAGTCCGGCCGGGGTCATTTCCCGATCCCACCCCGTCTCTGTGTCCCACTCGCTTCCTGTCACCATCTCAGACTTTCCTATCAAATAAAGGCATGAAAGCCGCTAAAAATATTAACAAAAAAAAAATCTTCAGTGTTTGAAGGTGCCTGATGTCCCATGAAAACAGCCCATTAGTAATGTGGCCATGTGAGTACCAGACGACAGTAATACTGAATGGATGTAGAGCACCCTACTCGCCGCTAGCAAGCTGATGTCCATGTAATT
>NC_085869.1:45177041-45182041 GCF_034702125.1 Engraulis encrasicolus
GACACCCCCTTGATTGCATTGTATGGGCTGTTGTTGAACCTCTAAGGCATGAGGCCTTGGTGTTTGAGCTCAGAGCGTTGGGGACAGATTTGTCAGAGCTTGCACAAGGCCTGTCAAAACACAACACACCAAGCGTGCGCACGCACGCACGCACGCGCACACACACACACACACACACACACACACACAAATAGACCATTACCCGCTGAAGGCAAACAAAATGAGTAGTTTGGCGAGTGTCTACAACAAAAGGGCCAACATGCTATGCTTGGGTTGAGTGTTAAGGTAGCAAGCAAAGCGTGTCGCGAGAGATTATGCATTGGGTGTGTATCGGAAAAGTCAGTGTGTGTGCGTCAAGCAGTGTGAGCTTGTGTGCTTATAGATCCATTGTATTCACCTCTGTGGTGCTTAATGGCTGTGTATGTGAAGTGCTTGAGAGTATAAATGTTTGCGTGCGAGTGAGTGAAAGACAAAGAAGGAGAGTGAGCGTGTGAAAGAGTGACAGAGAGAGAGAGAGAGAGAGAGAGAGAAAGGACAGAAAGACAGATACAGAGGGAGGGAGAGAAACAGTGCAAAAGAAACAAAACAGAAAAAGAAGACAACCAAGAAGGTTCACAGGAAAGAAGGAAAGAAAGAAAGAAAGAAAAAAAGAAAGAAAAAAAGAAAGAAGGAAAGAAAGAAAGAAAGAAAAAAAGAAAGAAAAAAAGAAAGGAAAAAAGAAAGACACAAAAACCTTTCTCAGTGTAAGTGTGTGCAGTACGTGCATAAAGACAAAATGGCGTCCTCCCCAACTCCCTCCCATACCTCTGACGGGGAGCTCGGCGGTGCGGTTGATGTTGCAGAGGTGTCCCGTGCAGCAGTCCACCGCCTGGGTGGAGGACGGGGGCGTCTTGCAGGTCAGCTTGATCTGGTCCAGCGACTTGAAGCAGCCCTTCTGGTACACGAACACGCCGTTGTTGAGGGAGAGCGAGGAGAAGCACTGGCGGCCCATGCAGCGACCGCCCGCCGGGCACACCGTGCCCTCGCACACGCACTCCTGCTCCTCGTCCTCCTCCGCCTGCGGCTGCTGCTGCTGGCCCTGGTAGTCGGGAACCAGCTCCCTCGCCTCGGGCACGGCGGCGGCTGCTGCTGCTGCTGCTGTTGTTGGTGATGGTGATGGCGCCCCCTCTGGATGGAGGACCAAACAACAGGTTATAGGACACGTTGACATGGTGTTTTTAATTCCGTTTAAGTTCTGCCGAGATTACAGTGCACTTTCATTTAATGCTGAATTGTTAAGTGTTTACAAGATGTTTTCAGAGCGGAATTACATTTTATTCAGAATTAAATTGAGTTGTTTCTGAATTAAAACTATCATGTCAATGAGGTCATAGAGTAAACATATAGAACACGTTTACATAGTATATTTAGCCATGCGTGTGCGCGCGCACACACACGCGCACACGCACGCGCACACGCACACGCACACGCACACACACGCACACACACACACACACACACACACACACACACACACGGGTAGAGAAGGGGGGCCAAGCATTTTATGGTATTGCCGTTGGCCGAAATGTCCAAAATGATTTACAGTCATTTAGTTACAGGATATTGGTTACAGGTCCTGGAGCAATGTGGCATTTGGAGTCAAGGGCTCAAGGGCACTTAAGTCATGGACGCCACTCACATTCTTCGTAAGGGCGGGATTCAAACCTGCAACCATCTCCCCTAGGCCACCTCTCTACAGGCCACAGCTACCCCCCAAAACAACAGGTTGTGGAGGAACTAATGGCTGACTCTATTCACACAGGCAGTTAAGCACATGCACGGACTCAGTGAGACATGTAGTTTGCGACCCTCAAGTTGAAAAAGAAAACATACACCCATTAGCAAATGTACGCTAGCACAGCTGCGGAGATTCCTCAACATGTCACAGTAGCGAATGCTAAGTAGTTTAAGTCAATGGATAAAAATAATGCTCTGATCAAAACCATGACGATACGCTTTCGGATAAAGCCCTCATTATAACACTGGAAGGTTACAGATTCATAGTGTCACATGTGCTTTGAGTGCTGCTAACATGGCGAAAGAACCACACATGGGTCATCCGCAGGGTAGTGGGGGAAGACCACCCACCGTCGTAGTATATCCCCCCCATGGATCACTAAGCCAGCTTTAACTGGAGGACCTGCTAAGGGCCGCTGACAGCTTTGGCTGGGCCCAGGACAAAGTCATCTGAAATGGCCCCCGACTCAATATACAATCTAATGAGAACCCAATTCTGGGCCCCCTCTGTCCCTGGGTCCGAGACAACTGTCCCCTTTGTCTCCCACACAGTTTTCCTGGACCTGCTGACCAGAACCAGGGTTATCCTCGTGACATAATTACTCAGACAGTTAAAGGCAGTCTGACGCGAGCAAGCGTGCACGGCCATTCCAGACATAAGTGACACTATTTTGGTGCTACTCTGGGGGAGGGCTGTCGTAATTATGGCACGTGTATAAAAGGAAAGTGACCTACAATGCAGAGAAACTTAAGAAGCCAGCCAACTTTTTCAGACAAGTACTGAAGACACGGCTGAGAAGGGCCCCGAAAGAAAAAAAAACACTCTCATGTAGTGTGCGCCCATGTGTGTGTGTGTGTGTGTGTGTGTGTGTGTGTGTGTGTGTGTGTGTGTGTGTGTGTGTGTGTGTGTGTGTGTGTGTGTGTGTCTGTGTGTGTGTCTGTGTGTGTGTCTGTGTGTGTGTCTGTGTGTGTGTCTGTGTGTGTGTCTGTCTGTCTGTCTGTCTGTCTGTCTGTGAGTGAGTGAGTGAGTGAGTGAGTGAGTGAGTGAGTGAGTGAGTGAGTGAGTGAGTGAGTGAGTGAGTGAGTGAGTGAGTGAGTGAGTGAGTGAGTGAGTGAGTGAGTGAGTGAGTGAGTGAGTGAGCAAGAAAATGGGAGGGGGAGACCTTGAGAAAACTTGAGAGACCTTGGGAGAGAGAGAGAGATTGAGAGAAAGAGAGAGAGAAAGAAGAGGAGACAGAGAGGTGGGAATGGGAAGAGAGATGGCAATGTGGATCGAGACGCCCAGGTGATTTTAGCACGGAGACACGGCGAGCGCACCCACACGGACCTCACCTCTGATTGGTGTTTCCGTGGAAACGTTCATGTTGCACAGGGCGGCCTGGCAGCAGTGGACTCCGGGACTACCGCACCGCACTCCTCCTGACCCCTCCCCCTCTCCTCCTTGTCTCTCCTCCCCTTCCTCTCCCATGATGCACCCCGTCCTCTGCTGAACGGCGTCCGTCCTGTTCAGAAGCTCCGTCACGGAGAAGCATCGCTGGCCAAAACAGCGGTTGCCAGGGGAACACTGGGCCCCGTCACACGCACATTCGACTGTACTGGGAGCCAGCACATCTGCACAGGAAATAGGAAAGCAGAAAAGTGAAGGAGGAGGAGGGGGGGGGGGGTAGGATGAACGAGAGAGAAGAGAAGACAATAGGGGAGCGAAGGAAAGTTTTCATTACTCATCGGCAGGTTTGGGTGAGGTAGGCGTTACTGAGTCAATGTTGATACGTGTACAGTACCACACAGCATACATAGTAAGTGTCGGGCTTACACACACGCGCACGCGTGCATGGTGGCTAAGTGCAATCAAAATCCTTGTCCGCATCAATATTTGTGCTGTTGTTTCTCTGTGTGTGTGTGTGTGTGTGTGTGTGCGTGTGTGTGCGTGTGTGTGCGTGCGTGCGTGCGTGCGTCCAAACCCGAACAACACCGCAACCGACTGCATTTCAAACGCATGATAATTGGTATGAATGGCATTTAGGAGGTCCAGGCTGATGGCTTGTGCCCAAATAGGTGTGCGGTAATCAGTACCATTAGCCATTCAGGGAGATGAGCGAGAGTACCTCCTAGGGGACAGTAGCAAAATAAGCCAAGCATCAGCTGCCTCTGAAAGGCAATCACTGCAGTTGTCACAAACAGAGGGAGGGAGGGAGAGAGAGAGACACAGAGAGAGAGAGAGAGAGAGACAGACAGACAGACACACACACAGACAGATATAGACAATTTCCCAATGTCAAGTGTATGAGCCTTGGAAGTGTGTCAGCCCAATTAGTCACACACAGTGATTGGATACTCCGCAGAGTTCACCAAAGAGTATCCAATCACTGGGCGTGATTACGAAGACTGATACTTGGAAAGACGCACACTAGACTTTGAGAAATGCCGATAGTTTGCATTACAGAGGAAAAGGAGAGACGGGAGGGGAGGGGCTTGTGTGTGTGTGTGTGTGTGTGTGTGTGTGTGTGTGTGTGTGTGTGTGTGTGTGTGTGTGTGTGTGTGTGTGTGTGTGTGTGTGTGTGTGTGTGTGTGTGTGTGTGTGTGTGTGTGTCCTTGATGCTAAGAGATGTAAACTCCAGCTCCACTGAATGGACACTGACTCCACTATTTCGCCCCGCAATCGAGAAACTGAAGTCAGCTTGTTTTCTCCCTTCTACTTCCTTATTTAAGACCCCCTCCTCCTTCTCCCTTCACTCTTGTGTCCTTTCTTCTTTCTGCTTCCTCTCCACCTCTCCTCTCTACCCTCCCTCTGTGTCCTTTCTTCTCTCCACCTCTCCTCACTCTGGGCTGGTGATGAGGAAAGGAAAGTCTTACCTTGCACACTGGAGACGGGCAGCGCCACGGCAACGCAGAGCAGGAGAATCATGGCGCCATCTAACATGGTAGACCTGGACAGAAACACAGACAGGTAGACAGAACGTCAGTCATGTAAGACAAGTCAAGACAGACAGACAGACAGACAGAGACAGACAGACAGACAGAGAGAAAGAGAGAGAGAAATAGAGAAAAGAGAGAGAGAGCGAGAGAGAGCGAGAGAGAGCGAGAGAGAGAGAGGATCAGACAGACAGACAGACAGACTGTCAGTCAGCCAGACAAGTCAGAAAGTCGTATAGACGCACCACTGACAGTGCAGCACAGCAGCTCAGCATTACTGGAGGAAAAGGCACAAGCTTAGAGCTTAGTCC
>NC_085869.1:45187041-45242041 GCF_034702125.1 Engraulis encrasicolus
GAAGACACACTCCAGCTCTCTTTCTCAGTCTCACACTCACTCTCCTGTCACACTCCTGTCTGTCACTCTCTCTCACACACACACACACACACACACACACACACACACACACACACACACACACACATCGTGATTAAACAGTAAGTGATGGCTTGTTTTTGTTAGCTGCCTCTTTTCTTGGCTCCCGCTGAGTTCTCTGGATGAGATGTGGGAAGGGCTATATAGCTTAGCTAACCCGGACCTAAGCCCTCTGTAATGAAAGCGGCAGGTTTCTCCTCTCCTCCCCGCTCCTCTCCTCTCCTCTCCTCCTCCTCTTCCCTTCCTCATGCCGCAACCGAACGCTTCATTAAAAAAGGTAGCGCTGGGACTCCATTAAAATTGACCCGGGCCCTACAAAGTCAAGTGCGTAACAAAGCAAACTTAATTGAATGCATAGCTCATTGCATCCCTCTCTCTCTCTCTCGCTCTCGTTGCCTGCTGGCCCTGTCTGACGACGCAACCCACGCAGACACCGCACTCACTCACGCACACGCACACGCACGCACGCACACACACACACACACACACACACACACACACACACACACACACACACACACACACACACACACACACACACACACACACACACACACACACACACACACACACACACAGGAAGGAGGACAGCACGGCCATGAAACAACAATAAATCAGGGCAAAAGTGCAGACAGAAATTGAAAGGGAGACAGACTGTGTGTGTGTGTGTGTGTGTGTGTGTGTGTGTGTGTGTGTGTGTGTGTGTGTGTGTGTGTGTGTGTGTGCGTGTGCCTGTGTGTGTGTGTGTGTGTGTGTGTGTCCGCCTTTGTAAAACTTGCAGATCAGAAGCCAACGGGAGAAATAAAAACGCATTTTCATACCTTGAAGTTTCTTTAGAGCTATGACCACCGCAGTCATCATTTCACATACACAAAAAGCAATGACTACACATAAGAACGCTTTTTCCCGGCTAATTGGCCTCGATCTAGTGGCACACTGGCACACAGTGGCACACTCTTGGTCAGTCCAAGTCTCGAAGAGATTAGGAAGCCGATGATAATCAGGCTACCCTCTAACAACCACCAACCTCCAGTGTTGCCAATTTAGCTAGTTTTAGCGACTTTTGGCCATCTTTGGCGACCAAAAACCTCATCTATCGACTTCAGTGACTTTTCTGGCGGTTTTGAAAAACATGTCTTTCAGTGACAAAATCAAAATCGTCGGTCAGAAACGTTTCCCATGGTTAAGCAGGGCTACAGATTAGCTCTGAAAGTAGCTAGCACTGCTCATTTGCATTATGAACATAGCAATGTCGGCACTTTTTCTAGAGTTCAGAGTCAGACGTCATACGTAATGTCATGACGTCATCCAGCGACTTCTAGCAACTTTTTTTTTATGGACAGTATGAGAGGTAGACAGGAAGCAAATGGGGAGAGAGACGGGGAGGGGTCGGCAAAGGACCCGGGCTGGGAATCGAACCAGAGTCAACCGCATGGCAGGCGAGTGCCCTACCGGATGGCCACGGCAGGGCCTCTTGTGACTTTTCAGCGAGCCAATAGCGACTTTCTGGGATTTTTTTGGCAACACTGCCAACGTCGTGTATCACATCAGGGGTGTGACTGAGCAAGAGGCCTGACCAGCACAGAGAATATCGGGGGATGGATGAGGAAGGCAGGAGTTTTCGTTTTTGTGATCATGTCAGATGACATCATCTTTGCCAAGATACACTGTCTGGGCGTAGTCTGGGCATTGTAAGGCAGGCTTACAATGAGGTCAAGGGGGCGTTAGCAGATATGATGAGGTCAAGGGGGTTGTTCAAAAAAGGGGTGAAAACCACTGGCATTGAAGTAAACCTCCATCTAACACCTGAAAAGGATACGCCACTGACTGAGCTAATAGCCCAGTGTTTTTGCTCTAATGGTAGCATAGATCCACTCCCACAACAAAGTTACTATGAGGTAGCCTACAGCAGTGTTTCTCAACTGGAACAGTCTTGGGACCCACCATTTTCCACTCTCATTCGGTCGCGAGCCAATTTTTTTAGCGATACTCGAATGACTGGTTACACGCTACTATCTCGCAAACATTCTGATTTTATCTATGACGACAGATGACACGCGTTCAATCGCCTATCAAAATAAAAGTTGTAAATTGTTGCAGGAAAAGTTGGATGATTTTTTTAAAATATATTTTGCGAATCAATGAATTACGAACAAAAAAATTTACACCACGACTCCATGCCCCACCCATGACCGCTCCACGACCCACTTTAGGGTCGCGACCCACCAGTTGAGAAACACTGGCCTACAGTACCAAGTTCTAGCTTGATGTTAGGCTGTGCAGGAGGAACTTGGTTACACCAGTCAAAACACAAAAGGCGTGAGTGTGCTACAGTTAGTCTGCTGTGACTGATTTGTCATTGTGAATGTGAGATGTCCTGTGTCAGGTACTCGCGCACAGCACGCACGCGCACACACACACGCGCACAGACGCACATAGTTAGCGCTCAGTGTGGCCACATCATTAGTCGCCATTCACAACGCGACAACACAGACACGACAAAACTCTGCAAGTAGTTTCCATTGACAAGAAACCTCTAAGTCCCTAATTGGCTCCCACTGCACTCCCTTTCGTTCACAGTTTCTCCTCAAGTCGTAGCACGCCAGAGCCATTCAACTGACACCACTACAACAAAGACGTTTCCCAAGAGATTACCAAGCAAGCTCCACCCGAGGATTAGAGTTTACTCCGCGAAAAAGGAAAAAAAATAACACGGCCACGGACATGCAGGCAAGCCAACAAAGCCAAGGCACATCTCTGCTTCTTCTTTTCCTTCTTCCTTTCAGAGATGGCTTTTAACTATCTGTTTATTCTCGTGTTTTTTTCGCTCTGCCTCCTCTTTTTTTGAGCGAAAGGCTAATGCGAGAGACTTGGGACAGGGGTTTGTCTGAGCCACAGGGCAATGTGTATTGTAGCGTAGTGTAGTGTAGTGTGTGTGTGTGTGTTTTGTGCATGTTTTGTTTGCCTGTGTACATGTGTGTGTATATGTGTATATGTGTACATGTACAGTATGTGGACATGTACAGTATGTGTGTGTGTGTGTGTGTGTGTGTGTGTGTGTGTGTGTGTGTGTGTGTGTGTGTGTGTGTGTGTGTGTGTGTGTGTATCTGTATGTGCGTGTGCGTGTGCGTGTGTATGCACATGTACGTGTGTGTGTGTGTGTGTGTGTGTGTGTGTGTGTGTGTGTGTGTGTGTGTGTGTGTGTGTGTGTGTGTGTGTGTGTGTGTGTGTGTGTGTGTGTGTGTGTGTGTGTGTGTTAGTGGTGTCAAAAATGATCGATTCGGCGATGCAATCCAATGCGGGGCATGGACGATCCAGAATCGATCCGGCAAGTTCCAGAATCGATCCGGCATTTTTTTGAAGTTTCAATTACTTCCATGGATATTTCGCGAGCAAATGAATGTTAAATGAATTAAAAGCACGTCAAAACATTAAAAGACTGATACAGACTGATACAGAAAACAGCCAATAAATTGTTGCTCAGTGTCTGACTACTTGTATTGCCTCATCATGACTGATTAAACATTTGCTTTGCTTTCAGTAGAAATGTAATGCATTGCAATGCATTGTAGAATTGAATCGGATCGAATCGGATCGGATCGGATAGAATCGAATCGAAACCTCCCGAATCGTGATCGAATTGGATTGTGAGGGCAGTGCCGATCCACACCACTAGTGTGTGTACGTATATATGTATGTGTGTGTGTGTGTGTGTATACGTGTGTGTGTATACGTGTGTGTGTATACGTGTGTGTGTGTGTGTGTGTGTATACGTGTGTGTGTGTGTGTGTGTGTGTCTAAGTCAGTGGCATTGGCTGGGATCCTCTTTACCCCCAGGCGTTGCGCGAGCGAGATGCTGAGTCATCAGCAGGCTGGGTGAGGGGTGTGTGTGCGTGTGTGTGTGTGTGGTGGGGGGGGGGAGGCGAGACGAGACGAGACGAGACTGATGCTGTAATCTGCCGTGTCTGAGCTGGAGGTCTCGGAGAGCGAGAGAGCTGCCACGGCGCAAATAGCCACGACACTGGAGGGGGAGATGCACACACGCCTGATAGAGGGACAGAGAGACCAAAAGGATGGAAAAAGGATGAGATGGGAGAATAAGAGTGAAATCATAGAGGGATATATAGAAAGATAAAGAAGGAGAGAGGTCCTGAGGGTGGGATAGAGAGAAAGCAACTGATGATGACAACCGATGATGAACAAACCATTAACAAATGTTTTTTATCAATGGTTTATAAAATATCTACAAATAATGTGTTCAAGATATTAAAAACCTTTTAACCTTTTTTATTCATTTACAAAATAATTACAATACAAAACTAACCTATAACTAACTCTTCATCATCAGTGAATTATTTATAATACATTTATAATGATTTTTATGCAACCCTTATTACAAAGTGTTACCCCGACAATAGAGACAAACCAATGAGAGACAAAATAAACAAGTAGTAAGTAATAGGCTGGCAGTCATATGGTCAAAAAGGTCCTCACAGAATGATGCGATTCAGACAGAAAAATGAATAATATGAGAGGGGTGCAAAGCAAGAGAAAAAAAAAGAGTAGACAGGATGGGTAGAGTGACAGGGAAAGATGCAGAGAAAAGATCGAGATGCAGAGAAAAGATAGAGCTGGGCATCGGTCCCAGTGCCAGAGCTCACCTCATACGTCTCTGTGAATGTGACACCAGGGACATACTCATCCCTTAACCGCACATGCACACACACGCACGCACACACGCACGCACACACACACGCACACACACACGCACGCACACACACACACGCACATACACAAATAAACACAGACACACGTGCGGACACAAACACACATGCACACGACTGAATAAACACACACATATGAATGACCGAATTTTAACACACACGCATGCACATATGCGTGCACACACACACACACACACAGACAAATGACACATGCACACTATACTGAATAAACAACATACACGCACACTGACACACACACAGACACACCACCCACCCCCATCCCTCCCAGGTGACTGTGGCGTCTGCTGCAGCAAAAACAAAACCTCCCATTCACACACACACACACACACGGGGCTTAGCAGCTAGTCGGAGGAAAAACAGTCGCACACTCACCCACAGTCTTTCACACACAGAGGAGGCACACACTACACCCCCTTACATACACACCAGAACACACACCTTTTACACACACAGAGAGACTCTGATGAAAAGACAAACACGACACACACACGTGTACACACACACACACACACACACACACACACACACACACACACACACACACACACACACACACACACACACAGACACAGACACAGACACAGACACAGACACAGACACACACACACACGCACACACACACACACACACACAGAGACGTCCACACACACACACACACACACACACACACACAGACGTCCACACGCACACACAGACGTCCACACACACACACACACACACACACAGACGTCCACACACACACACAGCCACAAAAACTCACCTGAAACATGACATACAGATACAAAGGCAGATTATTATGCATACATACACAGAATAACACACACACACATATATCCACACAAAAACAGACCCAGACCAACACACACAAGGAACCCCATAGCACTGCCCTTAAAGGAGCCAGCAAGGCCAGAGCCTTAATTCAATAAGTCAAGTCAGAGGCTAGCAGTGTGTCTACTAGTGCATCGTTTTAAAGCAGTTAAGGAAAAGACTAGATCAATATTAAGCTCGTTATTCAACGTCCAGCCCCAAGACCAGACGCTTTGCGATGTCGCTGTGGTCTCTCTCTCTCTCTCTCTCTCTCTCTCTCTCTCTCTCTCTCTCTCTCTCTCTCTCTCTCTCTCTCTCTCTCTCTCTCCTCTCTCTCTCTCTCTCTCTCTCTCTTCTCTCTCTCTCTCTCTCTCTCTCTCTCTCTCTCTCTCTCTCTCTCTCTCTCTCGATGTTGTATCAAGTGCTTTGCGTCTGCCTACTTTGTTTCTAGTAGCATATGGGCACTTCGGACTGTCTAGTTCACTTCAAAACCAGTTCCTAGCATGAAAAAATGAGTGATAACAATGTGGGACAGTATTTTAAAAAAAAATATAAATCCTTATCATCATCCTTGGTAAGACACAGATTTTGTTTTTCTGTTTTTCTTACGAAGTGTTTTGCGTTACAGTGCCTTTGCCACCGACGTGACTTATTGTTGTTTTGTGTGGCACTATGATTAATCCCCTGCTTGTTTATTTGTAGATTTGTCTCGCTGGCATTTGTCTTTTTTTTTCTTGCGAGGAGCATGTGCGGCGCCATTTTTGGGACACTGCACACGGCAAGAATGTGTCATCCTTCAGATGATAAACAAACACGCAGGACACATGCAAGCGCGCGTGCGCACACACACACACACACACACACACACACACAAACCAATAAACGCCAATATACACGTATGCACACACACTGCAACAGCAGTCCTCTAGTGCATTCTTGGCGATTCATGCAATGCCAAGTCGGCCATTGCAAATTGTTCAGTTCTCTCTGCAATCTTAAATGCCAATCTGTGGACACTACACTGCCTGGTTAAATGGATTTTGCTGGCTGAAAGCCTTCATTAACCTGTGGCCATCCTCCTCCCCCCTTCTTTCCTTCCTTCCTTCTCCTCATCTTCATCCTCTTCCTCCTCATAATTGTCCTCCTCCTCCTCCTCCTCCTGCTGCTCCTTCTCCCCCCTCTCCCTCCTCCACCTGCTCCATCTCTCCAACTCCTCCTCCCACTCCTCCTCCCACTCCTCCTCCCACTCCTCTCCCTCCTCCTCCTCCTCCTCTTCCTCCTCCTCCACCTGCTCCTTCTCCCACTCCTCTCCCTCCTCCTCCTCCTCCTCCTGCTCCTCCTCTTCCCCCACTGGCTGGGTCTCTGTAGGCAGGAGATTACAGAGATAACTGCGGGGGCCTCCTGAACATTAGCGGGCCCCAGTGGAGTTCCAACTGCCCTCATCTTAATCGCATGATCCATGTCTGCATCTCCTCTCCGCTCCACCGTACGTGTTCGTCTCCCTCTTCTCTCGCTCCTCACAGTCTTCTTCTCTGCTCTCTTGTTTTTTTTTATCTCTCTCTCTCTCTCTGCTCAGGTCTCCTTTCCTCAGTTCTCTCGTTCCTCTCCAGCTACACTGGAGCATCCCTCACCCCTCTCTCTCTCCACTGAATACTCTACTTCTGTAATGCCAGGAATGCAGTTCTTCTCCAGCGCATATGCTCTCTTCATTTCTCTTGATCCATTCCCCACTCCCCCCTCTCCCTCTCTCTTTCCACTAGTGAGGCCATTTCTCCCTCAGCATCCCCCCCATCCCCATCCCACCCCATCTCTCCACTGGATGATCTGCTTTTGCAATGCCAGGAATGCACTTGGATGCAAATGCACATCTGAAAGAGGCCAAACCCATCAGCCCTCTGTCACAGAAGTGCCTGACTAGATCTCTAGGAATCTACACACGCACACATGCGCGCGTGCACACACACACACACACACACACACACACACACAGATCATGCTGGCTCATAGTACAATGACACTCACTCGCACACAGCACGATATCTGCCGCCATGGTTTGCAAACCTAAAGACAATGGCAGCCTTTACTGTTCTCCAGGGCTGCACTCTGAGCAACCCCAGAGGGGTTGGACCCTGTCCAGAGAGAGAGCCCGCCGAGCATAATACATGTTTGGCCCAAACAAATGATGCAGCCGAGTCTCTTTGATCACTGGGTTTCAACTTTCTTTTACCTCCACCACCAACCCCCCCTCACCCCCCATCACGTTGTCATAAACGCCCCTTTCTTCGATCCTTGGGTTTCAAATCCCCACACCCCCCAACCCCATCACCTGAACTGTGTCGTGAACTTCTGTTTTTCCACTGCGGCCTGATTCACACCCCCAAAAAAGGAGGGAATGAGTGTCCATGGTGAAAAGTGAACAGAGAGAATGAAGTGGACGTGGGGTGTGCATGAGGAGGGGTGGTGGAGTGGTGTGGGGTATGGGGTGAAGGATTTGGGCTAACGACATTCTTCTCTTTAAAGGACGGGCAGGCCAATAACTCTGTAATACCATTGTGCCAGACAGTGCTGATGTTATTCAGTTTATGGTAATTACATTCGGAGAGAACGAAAAAAAAAGACTCCCGGAGTGAGGGATTCATTCATTTTTTTTTCCTTTTTGCACACAGCCACCACGACTCAAAGCTGCCCCTAGCATAGACAGAAAGCAGAAATGATGATTGGGGGGGGTGGAGGGGCGACTCAACGAAAAACCATCCCCCGCCTTCACACACATGGCGCTGAAAGAAAGCAGGGCACCCCTCTAATGCCAGGCCGATTCCACAAGCTTCACACTTGACCTAGAGTACGAGAAGTGCACAAGGGAAAACAACCAGGTCAGTAGTAATAATAATACTGAAAAGACCCCCGCACCATCCACCCCATGCCAAAATATCTCCCATATATTCACTCCACAGCTCAGCCTGTCCTGTTTCACAGCATTGTGCTGTTGGCAGGGGCGACGGGCGCTAACAATGGCGATCAAATGGCCGGCTCAACGTGCACCACATGCCGTGACCAGCCAAGGACCTCTCTGGAGCCGCCATGAAAATTGCTCTAGTCCTAAATCCCCTACACCCCCTCCCCCACCCCAACCGACTCTTCCCTACACCCCCCAACACCACCACCACCACCCCTCCACAAACCCACTTCATCCCGGCAAACCTTCTGCAATAACAACTCTCCCAATGGGTCATTTCACGTGAAATCAGACACTTAGTTTGGGGCCCGACCGGCACAAAATTTGACGAAGCTTGGTGTGCCTTTTTAATGGCAAGGTAGAAACCGAGAACTGCATTTACATGAATCTGGCACCGATATTGAGGGAGGTTGTGAAACGGACTAAGAAAGTCTTAATTAAGAGGTTTAAACAGTATATTAACCTTTGATTATATCAGTCAATTGAAGTCATACAGATATAGTTTTGATATTGTTTGAAAGGTCTTTTCTGTTCAGTTTTGGGGTTCCAATAAAACGCCACACCAAGTTTCATCAAAATCTATGCCGGTCAGGCCCCGTCTCTGACTTCAGGTGAAATGACCAAGATGGTGCTGATATTGCACATTACTGTTGGTGTTTTGAATAGGCTATGTAGTGACATAGGAGGGTCTGGTGGGGTTCCTGCCACGGAGTTAAGCTGCAATGCCTCTGCATTGCAAATGGCATTGCTAGAGGTGGCTTATAGCATTGCTAACTGTAGTATGGCATTACGGAAGGTGGTGCAGCACTGCTAACTGTAGAGTCACATTAGAACTATAGTAGGAGTTTAGTTATGGGATTGGTTTCTGTACGATGGAATTAATTGAGGTGGCATATCATTTAGCCTGGGCGAAAGCCAACTGTTGACTCAGTCAAACAGTCTGGCAAAAGCTACAATAAGAGGAATCTGTCTCCATGGAGGATATGGTCTGACCTTAGTGCGCAATTTAATTTCAGAGTTCCGAATTCAAATTCAAATTCAAATTGTGCTTTATTAGCACGACTATTAGGCCTACGATACAGTGTTGCCAAAGCATACAAATGACAAGACAAAAGTGTGAATAGTGTTCAGTAACAGACTCCATGGGCGAGTTCTGAGTCGCCACTCTCAACTGTTTGCTGATTGGCCGAACCGTGAGCGAACCAAGCTAGGAGGGATGGGTCAGACTATGTGCCATGGAGCCAAAATCTTTGGATGGAAGAACATAGGATGGCATTGCTAAGAAACCATAGTTGGCTATGGCACGACATTAGCAGAGTTTGTGTAAAACTGTCAGGAGTGGCACGGCAGTGGAAGTTGTATAGTATTGTTAGCTGTAGCATACCAGTAGTAGTGGTAAAAATACTGAATAAGACCAAGATATCGCAAAACACGCCCACTCAATGCAAAAGTGTGCTCAAGTTGAGTCTCCAAAGGGGGCGTTGTCCCCTTCTTCTTCTTCTCTTTTTGAGGTGTTTGCGCGAGAAGTGCGTTACCGCCATCTACAGCGCTAAGAGGACCTCATTGATTCTCAACCTCGGGACTCCGAAGGTCTCCTAACCGAAGGTCTCCGAACCGAAGGTCTCCCAAAGGGGCGTTCACAAGACAAAAAGTGGATACCGGAAAATAAACAAAATGACGCTTCTTGTTAGATCCACCTTCTTTGGTAGTGGTGCTTCAGTGACTTATGAGACCTAGCTGGAGTGGGAAACCCTGACTTCACAGCTTGTTGGCTCATACAGGCACTCAACTAAGGATACAGGTGACTGCATTCATTTTATCCCTTAACTCACAAAAAAGCAACGCTAATTGGAAGCATCTGGTTTTAAAGCAAATATGTTTAGGACTTTTTACCCTCTCTTGTCGAATTACCCCACTTCTGTGGGTAACACACATCTGACACAAATAAAAAAACATCTATGGTTTGCTGATCAAATTACCAGTGTTTGGTTTAATGGAAAATTGATTCTACACGATGGCTGGATTCCCTCGCGATATGGCGTAACTCCATTCCACATTTGAGCATTTCCACAAGACCTCTGTACCACCTTCCCAGAGATAAACTGCTCTTAAAAAGAACAAAAAAAGAGAGAACAGTCAAATCTCATCAAATTTGAGGGTTCAGGAAAATGTTAGCGATGAAACAAAGTTGAGAATAATTTCATCATTATCATCATCATGATTATCATCCTTTCCCAAGGCGAACATCCTTTTTGACATTAAAATTCTCCCTACACTCTCTCCCTCTCCGCGCCACAAATGGCTTCCTGAGCTCAGACTATTAACTTACTGGCCATAACAGTCTGACCGTCACTCTACCTCAATTAGCAGACTTTCCCCTCTGGGTTACACATTTCTTTTTTTCCTTCCTTTTTTGTTAAACGACGGGGGGTCAGATCACTTAACTCCGACGCTCACCACAATGGTCTAGCTTCATATTTCCCCTGATTGTGGGAACGCCAGACAGAATGACCTTGGCTTCCGATTTACCATGCGATTAGGGTTGTACCCCTACAACCCCTATCCAGAATGAGGGCACAGTCTGCTAGCCTGGTGGGCCAGACTTCATTTTCACTCCACGTAACGAGCCTGATTACTACCCAATAGCCATGCACACACAGTTGCTTGTGGAAAGGTACTCTCTGTGAAATGTTTTACTGACACCACACCAATTCCGAACGTCTGAATGCGGGATACAATATTGAATGCAATTCAGAAGTTCAACCTTCTTGCATGCAGTGCTCACTGTTCATTGATTGGTAACCCAAAATGGGGCTGCACCACGAGATAGCTTTCATGAAATGGTCTGCTCAGGACTGTAGCCAAATGAAGTCATTTTATTTCAATGGCCCATCCAAAAACAACAGTTGGCCCAAGGTAGCCTACTTCAGCACACACATTAGTGAGGTTAACAAAAAAGATAGGACATTAAAACCACAACAACAGTCTAATAAGACCAAGACCGACTA
Source organism: Engraulis encrasicolus (assembly GCF_034702125.1). Lineage (NCBI taxonomy): Eukaryota > Metazoa > Chordata > Actinopteri > Clupeiformes > Engraulidae > Engraulis > Engraulis encrasicolus. Next base: position 45,198,636 of record NC_085869.1, read on the forward strand.
TCTAATGGCGCTGTACTATTACTACTGTGGCAAAATTCCGCTGACTACGCTACAGTTAGTTTGGCAAACACGGCAGTATGAATAGTGAATAGCTCGAGAATGCCAACGATGGGAGCGGTTGGATTTTTTCTCCTCCTGGTGCCCTAATATCTGACATGTGCACACAACCACACATGCGCGCACACACATACACACACCACAACCACACACACACACGTTGGCATTGGTGAACGCGGTCTGGGCGCTGCCATGTGGTCACTATGGCTCTTGGACGCCGCGGGTCTAAACTCGCCGAGTGATTCCAACTCAAACAGAGTCCTCATGACCTTCAGCTCTGTTTGCCCAGAGCAGGAGAGCACAAACATTCCTCCACAGACCTAGAAAATAACCCATCCTCACCATGGAACAGTAATACAAACACAGTAGCCCCTCGAGAACGGTCGACGTTAAAAACGTTTTTTTTTTCCCCCTTCGCCTCTGCATAAGCTCAGCTCGGCCGGCCATTAACGTTAAGCATCTTTTATTATGGATGATGAAATCTTGACTCCTTTTAATAGCGCCGGGACCTCAGATGACCGTGCGGGTGGAGAAGCGACCTTTGCTGTAATTCCCTCCGCAGTGGCCTACAGAGTGAAAGCCATCCCACCCGAAGGCACCCGGCGGCAGCCCGACGAGGGAGGGGGAGAGAGAGAGGAGTGAGTGTGGGGGGGGGGGGGGGGGGGGGGGGGTTCGTATCACCTCCATCGATCGCCTGCCCCACCGGCACAAGGCAATCTCCACATTCCGACCGACTGTGAGGGGAGGGAGGAGAGGAGAGGAGAGGGGGGGAGGTGTTGTGTGGTGTGGTGGGGGGTGGAGTTGGTGGCATAGTGCGGTGGCGAGGGTATATTCTGCCAAGGCACGGGCCTGCCAACGCTCGCTGCGCCATCTCCTACCTCCTCCCTCTCTTGTCATCTGCCACGTGGGCCCGTGCTCAGATCACATATCGTTTCGGCCGGCGGAGCGGTGTACCCTCCTCCGTCTACCCCGACCCACGCAGCAAATCAAGCCTCCCCTGCTTACGGTACGCTACAGTACAGTCATGTCCACCTCCTGACAGACTCCTACCACCTCCCTCCCATTCCCCTCGTACACGTACACGCCACCCCCATCTCACTCAGACATCTATGCCAAAAGGCAGTCTGGACACCCACAACACCTATGCAGCCAAGCTGGCTCCCTCCCACATTCTCCTCCTCCTCCTGCTCATCATCATCATCACTCCCTCCAGCAGTCCTCTGATGCTGTGCTGCAAAAGGATTCAGCCGAACAACACTGCTGCTGCTGCTGATGATGATGATGATGATGATGATGATGATGACGACGATGAGGAGGAGGAGGATGTTGGTGGTAGCACACTCATCATGGCAGCTTTTTCGGCTACAGTGGCAAGAGCGCTGCTCATTCTCGCTCTGCGTCCCATGGCACTGTTTACCAAACAGCAGGCGCCAAGTCGCTCGTCTGGTAGCAGTGAGCAGGGAGGAAGGGGGGGGGGGATGGGGAGGTGGGAGCTGTGGGCAGTGCTCACTGGTGTGCTTTACTAAGGAGCCTCACCCCGCTCCATCAGCCCTGCCAGGCAGGCAGGGAGGGAGGCAGTGGGTGGGTGAAGGTGTGGGATAATAAGGGATGCCCGACGGGCAGAGCAGAGCAGAGGCGAGAGGGGGATTTTGGGTAAGAGAGGGAGCTCTCAGGCCGGTGCCAGGCAGGCAGGCGAGGGAGGAACAGAGGCAGAGCATGCGAGTCACAAGGGGAGGAAGTCTCATTACCCCAGTTAGGCAAAACAGCTCTGCACATATGTTTGATATTAGGATGGGAATAGAGGAGGAGGAGGAGAAAGAGAAGGAGGAAGATGAGGAAGAGGAGAGGGAGGAGGATGAAGATGATGAGGAGAAAGAAGAGGAGGAGGAAAAGGAGAAGGAGAAGGAGGAGGAGCAGCAGGAGGAGGAGAAAAATTAAGGAAAATCTGTGTGTTGTGCAAGGGAGTGTGCACATGTGTACAAGTCTGTGTGATGTTAGAAATATATGTCCTGGTCTAAGGATCTTAAAGACATTTGATATTCAACTTGGGTTAAAATACGTACAAAAGGTGCTGCTATTTTTGTTTTGCAACCAGCATGAGTTAATTGTGTTGAGTTCTGTATATTTCTTGTATTTTATTCTACACACCAACCTTTAAGGTATCCGTCTTTGATATGCGAGTGCAATCACTCCCCCTGTGAATGTGTATAGTGCACGTTGTACACGTGAACAGTGACAATAAAAGGCATTCTATTCTATTCTACTCATTTAAAAAATATGAATTAGATAATCAAAGAGTATCTCTAAAATGTTATCAAATGTTGTGCTTAACGTGTATAACAAAGTCATCTGCATTTTCAAAGACAAACGTGTTTTTGAGGTCGCTGCCCTTAGCCTACTGCAGTGTCTGAGTCCTAGTCAGACAATCAGACAGACAGACAACCAGACAGACAGAACAAACGCCTACACACTGTGACACAGACACACACAAAACAACACACACACACACACACACACACACACACACACACGCACACACACACACACACACACAGTCTGTCAGACAGCAGGCACACACGCACGCACACATGCACACACACTCACAGCAGGAGTGAACCGAGGGCAGGAGACATGAGGCATGCTATAATAACATTATGCACATACTAATCCACCCAACTCGGCTGGTGTAAACAGTGCCAAAAAAACTGATAAATCTAAATGACACAAAAAATCAATCTGCAAAACTGCAAATCTCCTTAACACCCCCGTACCCACAAATGCGCACCACACACGCACGCACGCACACACACACACACACACACACACAGAGACAAACACAGACACACACACACACACACACTGCACCAAACGAGACACCAGGCTAGAGCAATTCACACGGCCGAAGTCACAGAGTCATGTCGCTATGCACTATGACAAATTAGGAAGGAAGGGGAAAAAAACACTCTGCCAAATTTGTATTGTAGCAGATCCGTTTAACACAAAAAAAATGTTTAAAAAAATCCGCAACCCCTTCATCCCCCTCTCTCCAGAGGGAGAGGAAGACAGAAAATTAAAAGGGGGCTCCAACTTTCTTCCTCTGCTGTCCTCTCTTCCGCTCCTCTCTCCCCTCCCCTCCTCTCCCTGGTGGCCAAGTGATAAGAGAAGAGGAGAGGAGAGGAGAGGAGGGGAGGGGAGGTGGGTGTGTTGTGATGGTGGGCGTTTGGGAGTGCTGCCGGGCTGCCTGGCTGGTAGGGGGGTGGGCGGGTGGGTGGGAGGCTCATAAAATGTGTATGGCAGACGAGACTGTCTCCAGCGCAGTCTGGGGGTAATGGGTACGAGTGGAGCCAGCAAGAACACTGCGGATATGTGTCTGGCCCGACCAGCCAGCCAGCCAGCCAGAGAGCAAACAGCCACACACACAGACAGAGCAGTAAGCGCAGTAACAGCAGCTAGTTCTACACTAGTAGCAGCAGCAGAGAGAGCAGTAGCGAGTGGTGGAGCGGTGGCAGCAGCACAGCCTAGCTGTCTGTCTGTCTGGCTGCCTGGCTGCCTGTCTGCCTGGCTGGCTGACTAGCAAGCAGACACACGACTCCAGCCTCCTTAGCCACTTGCCTTTCACCCACATTTACCCTCGCACACACTACAGAGAGAGAGAGAGAGAGAGAGAGAGAGAGAGAGAGAGAGAGAGAGAGAGAGAGAGAGAGAAGGGGGGGGCAGCAGAAATCAATAACAGCCAGCAGAGAGCCACCAAAGAGGAAAGAGGAGACGCCACAAGCAGATAGACAGACAGGCGCACAGACAGACAGACAGACAGACAAAGTAGTGGAATAGTGGGGCAGGCAAGCAGGCAGAAACAGAAGTAGGACGGGGTAGAGGGAGGGAGGGAAAGAGGGAGGGAGAGAGAGACGGTGCTCGGCAATGCTCAGTAACACAGGGGAAGAGAGAGAGAGACAGACAGACAGACAGAGTGCTTGGTAATGCTCAGAAGGACAAAGGAGGAGAGAGGGGGAGAGCAGGGGCTACAAGGAGGAGAGAAAGAGAGAGGGATATGGAGGGATACTGCATGTAGAGAGCAAAAGGGGATAGGGAGGCGAGAAAGATAGAGAGAGAGAGAGAGAGAGAGAGAGAGAGAGAGAGAGAGAGAGAGAGAGAGAGAGAGAGAGAGAGAGAGAGAGAGAGAGAGAGAGAGAGAGAGAGAGAGGTTGCAACGCTCAGCAGCAGCAGTGGTCCCAACTCGCCGCCGCACTTCCTGTCTGAAGGCTCCATGGCCGCAGCTGCAGACAGAGTCAGTCAGCTCCAGCAGCAGCAGCCACAGACAGCAAACCCTCCTGGCTGGCTGGCTGGCTGCAGAACTGGCTCTACGGCTATTACAGCCTCTGGCCCTAAAAATAACTGCGGTTTTAGACAGAGGAGGCTGGAGCGGGTGATCAGAATACAAAAAAAGGAAGATAAGGAGGGTAAAGAACGGAGAGGGGTTAAAGAGTTGGTGCAAAGGGGGTTGAGGAGTCTGCAGAGGGTTGAAGAGGAGGTGAGAGAGGGAGGGGAGAAGGGGTGCTTCACAACTGGGTGTCCCTCCCACCACCCATGTCTGCCTGCCTGCCTGCCTGCCTGCCTGCCTATTTGTCTACATGTGCCTGTCTGCCTATTTGTCTGTCTGTCTGTGTTTGTCTGTCTGTCTGTCTGTCTGTCTGTCTGTGTGTGTGTGTGTCTATCTACCTGCTTGCTTGCTTGTCTCCCCGTCTGTCACTATGTCTGTTTGTCTGTCTGTCTGCCTATTTGTTTGTCTCCCTGACTGTCACTATGTCGGTTTGTCTGCCTGTCTGTCTGTCTGTCTGCCTATTTGTTTGTCTGCCTATTTGTTTGTCTCCCTGTCTGTCACTATGTCTGTCTGTCTATCTGCCTATTTGTTTGTCTCCTTGCCTGACACCATGTCTGTCTGCCTGTCTGCCTGTCTGCCTGCCTGCCTGCCTGCCTGCCGATCTGCCCTGCCCGGTTGCATCTGTGCCAAAGGCAAGTTGGAGCGCGGCCGACGTTTGACCCAGACAGAAAAGTAGGAGCGTAAACTTTGGCTGTGGCAGGAGTCTGCGCATGCGGCTGGCCATCCGTCCGTCTGTCTGTCTGTCTGTCTGTCTGAGCCAGCCAGCCAGCCAGCCAGCCAGTGTTAGTCCCTGCTCCTGGCTCCTTAAAGTGGCAAAGACGAAGTCTGCTTCTCTGCCTCGCCTGCTGCTGCCTCTGCCTCTTCTTCGTTTCTGGGAGACCCAGCCAAGTCCTGCCCCCTCTCCCTCTCCCTCCCTCCTTCCTTCTCTCTGTCTCTCTCTCCCTCCCTTCTTCCTAGTCCGCCTCTCTTTTCCCCCCAGTAGTACGTCTTACCCCCCATGCGTCTGAAACGTACACTCATACGAACACTTTGCTCTCCTTGCCTACCTCACTTCGAAGCCCGTCTCCAACATACACATTTTTAGAGACCGACCAAAAAAGACCGGAACTGAAACAGATAGAAAGGCAGGCAAGACTGCATAACAGCAGTGAACGCAACAGAGAGAAAGAAATACAGTGACAGAGACAGAGAAAGAGAGACAGAAAGCAAGTGAGTGAAGGAGAGAGAGAGAGAGAGAGAGAGAGAGAGAGCGAGAGAGAGAGAGAGAGAGAGAGAGAGAGAGAGAGAGAGACCTACCCGCCCAAAGTCCCAGACTCCTGCTCAGACCTGAAGCCCCCCTTCCTTCCGTCTCCCCGAATGTGCGTGGCGCAGTCTGCTGTTAATGACAGAGTCTGTAACCTGATCTCCCCGCAGGGGTGCCCTCATCCAGCGCTTCTATCCCCCCCCTCTCTCTCTCTCCTCTCTTTCCGCAAACCCCCCCTCACACACAACTCCCAGCCCGTCGATCGCCAGATACAACCCCCCCAGCTTGCACATTGTTCCGGCCTCGCACCGCCAGCTGTTTCTGACAGACAAATTGCCGGGCGCAGAGAGAATGAGAGAGACAGAAAAGCGAGAGAAAGAAAGAAAATGATTGCTGTCGGAGGAGAGGAAGGAGGACTATTTTCTCTCTCCCCCGCTCTTTCCCTCTCTCTCTATCTTTCTCTGCACTTTCTCCGCTCAGCGCATTTTTCTCTCCCGGAGACGAGGCTCCTTCTTCGTCTGGGGGCCCTACGTGGAGAAATTATACACTTTACAGTCTTACAGGGGGAAAAAGGGAAAAAAACGAAAGCGCAGCTGCAGAAATGGATGTGCCGGCTGAAAAGGCAGCCCTCAGGGGGGGCATAAAAAAGAAAGCAAAAAAAAGTGTGAGAGAGAAGTGGAAATAATGACTTTAATCAACACTTTGTACACTCAGATCAGCTTAGTGGGAGAAAAACTCAGGCATTTTGATGGCTACCAGATGACGACGGCGCACAGCGTGCTACTTTACACAACTCTACATTGCTAAAGTTTAGATATCTCAACTCACCCGAAACTCAGAGGTCTCATTATTTGAACCCAATGGCCAGGGGCCTCTAGCAATACTTAGCCAGGGCTAGCTAGCCTAGCATACTACACTTGCACTGCTATTCTGGCAGACAGCCACCCTCTGCATATGAATCAATCGCCATATTAAGATGTTTTTCTTATTTATAGCTCCAGACAAATCATTTGTCTCATTTAGGCACATTACTTTTTTAATACCGCGCCATTAGCAGACTAATTTCATAAGCCTGTAACTAGTCGGGCATGATTATCCAGGTTAAAAATAACATAAAGCATTTGTGCTGGCATTATAATGGTAAGAGATGCATGCCTGGAAAGAGTGTTTGCTTTGCTTGATACTAAGTGAGTACCAATTCATTGATTCACTGTCTGGCGAGAATACAAAAGGAGTTTTGGCTCAGTTGGCAGTGAAAGGCTTGTTCATGACGGTATAGTCCACAGGCCACATAAACACCTCATTCATATCTCAACGTCAACTGCTCCCCGGAGGCCAAAACCAATCATGAGCCAGGTTTAATGGGTGTCTGAGCCTATACAAACTCATCAACTTCTAGTTTCAACGAGTGTCATACTACTAGACTACTCCAGAGCACCTCATTGGACAAAGACAGCTTTAACTGCTCCACATTGAAGTTATTATGAAATTAAATCAAATTACTTTGACTTGGGCATCTACATTTGTGCTCATTTCCGAAAGACACACATTTCCTGAACACACATAAGGTGATGTGTGTTCAGCTTTATCCTAAATTCCCCACTAAAATACTGTTACAGCCTATACTGCACCCCTATACTGTACATTAACTATTGATATACGCCTACAGCCACATACGAACCACGAGAGAGAAAGGGGAAAAAAAAGAACTCCAGGCTTGGTCTCTTCAGTTCCCATACTCCCACCACCACAAAAAGAGCTGCTCGCTGATGCTGAAAACTGACATGTCCTACACCAGGAAGCAATGAAGTAGCCCATTTTGTGAGCTCGAAAAAATGATGTTGAGGGAGGGAGGAAGAAAAACTGTCATCTGTGCCTGATTAGCTATGGGAGGGAGGAGGAGGAGGAGGAGGAAGAGGAGGAGATGAGTCAAAATGAGCTTGGTTAGAAAAGCACCACGCATCCCATCCCCTGTAATTTGGAGGAGCCAAATTGCCGCCCGAGTGGAACAGAGTACAGTCAGAGCAGGAGAGAGCAGGCCACCAGTCATCCATCCCATACGCCCTAAGGTCTGGGAGTGTCAACGCTGTTGAAGCTTCTGCTACTCCACTAACCTCTGTAGCCTGTAGTAGACCAAGACAGGCATGATGGAGTAAAGCTTATAGGGTGATTTAGATCAGCACCGTTCTATGTGTAACCTGGTTATTGTTTATTCCACTTGCCATTGTGTGTGTGTGTCTGTTACACATGCCAATACAATTCCATCACCGGGTCACGGACCTTTTTATCTCTTTACCCCACCCAAATAACAGTAACCAGTGCAACTTTTAACTGCCTCAGAACTGCCCGGTTCTCAGTGTGCGAATCCTGGCTGTAACTTGTGACATGTTGACTTGTCTGTAACTGACTTGGCACCATTGTGGAATCATTTAAATTTGGTGGTCGGTGATGGCGGGTGGTGATGGTCTAGATTTGGACAAGGCTGGAGGCACCCCATTACTTTATGGAATGGAATGGAAGGTGGGTGGACACATTAGCTCTACAGTGTCCAGCTGAATAAATGTGCGAACAGCCCACCAGCTAAAGCCAACGCACAACCATACTACAACAGCCAATTTTGAAAGGGCACAGGCCCTGACTCGGATTACATTATCCCACCAGCTACCCATGTGCAGGACATATGATGTTCAATCCGCAGCACTGCTAGAACGAGACATGCTTTTATTATTATTATTTTCAGAAGACCAAAAGTATGCACATCCCACCTCGCTGAGGCCAGGTGCAGGACAATAGAACGAGTAGAAGGCTGCACACTGTAGCTCCACTTTGAAGGTTTCAAGTCATACAACGTTTCCACCCAGCAGGTGGAAGGCTTGATGAGGACCCTGCTGGGTCGAAACATTGTATGACTTGAATAAACCGTCACAGTAGAGCTACAGAGTGCGGACTTGTACTGTTTCTATTTATTATTATTATTACGATTACCATCGAGAAGGTGATGTTTCAGCCACCATTGGGTCTTCCTCAAGCAAGAACACAGAGGCTTCCAATCATTTCCCAACAGAGGTTGAAAGGTCGCCTTCTGAATCATGATTAAAACAAAAAAAGTTCAGAAAGTTCAAGAAGTGCTGTGGACTTTGCTGTCTTTACAGATGACATTTTGCTCATTAGTTCTTTCCAAAGCGCAAAGAGGCGGTGGTCTGCTTGCTTGCTTGCTGTTGCAGCTTGACCCGTCTCACCTCTGGGTGTCTTTCCAAGAGTGTGACCACCCCATGACGTGGGTCTCGCAGACTCACAGACGTCCCTGCTCACTATCTGCCCCCACTATCAGCAGACCTCAAGAGAGGAGGGGGAGGAGGGATGTGGGGGGTGGTGTGGGGGGACTTGTGTCCAAGCACTGCAGGGCGCCACAAAAGACAACAAACTCAGGAGGGACGATGGTGAGAGCCAGAAAATCCCAGAGCCTTCAAAGAGACACTCTCCAGACCACCAGGAACAAACAGAGCTCTTTGTTCAAGACCATAAAGACCCTCAGTGAAATCATTTCTTCTCTCCTCTTGCTTCTTGCTCTCCGCCAGCACAGCTAGTTGTGCATTCCAAGGGCCTGGTATTGTAGCACACATGAGTAATCAACTATCATCAGAGAGGATTGGCTTTGTCTTTATATGTTTGTGTATTCAGAACCGTCTCCAGACTCCCTCTCCACCATACCCCAACCACTCCAACACAGAGATTCCCGACACCCGCCATTCACACCACAACAATGGCATCAAGCGGGACAGTTAATCATCCTGCATCTTCAAGGCCAGACCTGTTACAACCTGTTGGAGCAGATCCACGGGAGCTACGCAAGTCAGATCCCTACTCGGCTTTGCCTTGCCTGAGTCTATACCCAACACACACACACACACACCACCACCACCACCACACAACATGCAACATTTTCAAAGTCCCTGCAATACCACAAGAATGTGAAGTGGCCTGCCATCTTGACTCCCTTCCAGAGGCACTGGCTTACTTGGAGAACTAAAACCTGTAATTACCATGACACAAACTAGAGCATCTGTTTGGGCTATGCCCGGCTCCAAGCGTACTTCAAGTAGTTAATCTCCCGACCAAATACAGCAATGAAAAACAATGCTTGTTTGTTCCTGTGTGTTGTTCATGTGTGTGTAGGTGTGTGCTATTTACAACAACTGCTACCCACAACGATATGTAAATGGGTTATAAACTTGCTGTCTTGTTGAGTGCGTAAACAGAATGAGATGCTCCAAAATAAGCTACTTCACTTTAAGAGTCCTTACTCCATTAAAAGGTCCGCTACGCTACGAGCTCAAGGGTAAACCAAGTGTTTTCTTTTTTTCTAAGTGACTGACTGGAGTCATTCAGTCTGTGGAGTGGCAGCTCACCACAACTCAACAGTCACCTTACAGACAGGCGCTCCCAGCCGCCATGCAAATGACATCAGACCCATGCATTTGTCGCCAGTCTGAAATCAATCAGTCCACTAATGGCCAGGGGTGGGAGATCTTTCTATCTTTTAGACCGACGCCTGCCCTGACATTGTCATGGTTAATGCGCAGCGTGGGACTGATAGACGCGCTTGATCAAGTGCGAATCTCGCCTCCAACAGTCAGGTTAACAAAGGCGCACTAACCAGGTGTCAATTGCGCCGTAATTTTGCGCCACCGGAGACAGTTTTGCCACAAACATGGGAAAAATAGCCGCAGCGTCACCCAACACAGTTCTGGACACCAAAATAATAAATGGCCTAGCAAGTAGCAGCATTGCACATTGCCATGTTTTGTCGTAGGTTCAGTTAATAGCCTATACTTTATAAGGCTACTTTGGGGGGCATATAGTCCCCATGCTGTTTTTAGCAGATTACCTACCCATCATCCAAAAATGATGTAGCCTACGACTGACACTGGAGGCACTCGTTCACATTCACGATACGTCTTTGAAAGCGGCGTTTCTCTAACGTCAACTATTTATGTCACGGCAAGTTCCCAAATTATATCGCGGCACGCAACAAAATAAGGCAATTTATCATGTTGCAGGTAGCCTGCGCGCTAGATCCTCCCATGTTTATCGAGATAGCGTACACAAAGCGTCGCAGAGTAGCTTAGGCTCAGTAGCCTGGGACTCGGACAGACCTTCAAACAGATTGCTTTTTTAACATCGATCATGCGTAAAAATGGCAAAAGGGTAGTGCTAGTTGATGGCACACTATGTCTGCGCGCAGTTGCGAAATCGAACTTACCTATGTTGATAATGCAGGAAGTGCTCGCTAGACGTCGGCCAAACAATGTTGCCAACTCTTTTCGGTTGAATCCCAGCTATTCTGCCATCTGGCTGAAATTCCCAGATAATGTCTCAGTTCGCCTGGTTAGAAATGTCCCCGTGTTCACTCGGCATCGCCCTCCACCGACACCCATGGAGTTGATCAACTTTGATCGAGCCTTTCTGTCGACATAGTGGAAAGAAATTCCGTCCGTTTAGTTCGCCTGCGATTCCTCGGTGTGGGACATCCCTCGATGTCAGACTAGTGGCCGACCGTGCTACTCGTTCGTTCCTGTAGGAGGAGGAAGTGCCGTCCGCGTCTCACTGTAATTAGACGACCATTACCACATCATTTCCTCTGCGCATATTCCCACACCAGCGACTTCAGAAAGTGGCCACCTAAAGCTATTTGAATATTTTCGCACACATATATGAAAATGCTCCTGTAACCCCCAAGGTTAAAGGCGCGGTTTAAGAGACACTAAACAAACACAATAAAGCTTCTAAGCAAGTGTCAGGATTGTCAGGCTATTTAACGACTTTTCACATGGTTGCACACAACAAGGATCAAAATTAAATTAAAAATTCAAACTCCTAAGAAGTTTAAACTCTTTTATCAACAACTGCAAATTAGCTCTGTTCAACTTCTTTGTGCCCAAAATGTCCTAGGCCTACAAGCCACAAGCATTCCATTCACCTCTAATTTGCACCACCGGCGCATTTAAAGGGCTGAACTTACCTGCACTCTGAGGGTGGACTACCTAGCCTAGGCTATTATGGACTTATTTTTCATTGGTAATCATATTATGATATTTGACAATATGGGTAGACTGGAATATGTCCCCAATACTCCACAGGCCTATATGCAGGGGTGGATTAATGCATGGGCCTGAGGTGCCCAAAGGGGCCAGGCCAACTTGGTCTCGCGGCCACAACCCACACTGGCCTTCAAAAACCACCTTCGCAATAATACTATTTCTAAGGTGCTTCGTGTGCCAGCCAATAGTGTACAATGAACTGGAATAGTCCCTTGGCTAAGCAAGGCCCGGGGCCCAAGGGGGCCAGAGGCCCCAAGCGGCCAGGCAAACTTGGCCCCGCAGCCACAATAATAATAATCTTTCCAATTATTTGAGTTCATGAGTTGCTACCATTGATTGTGGTTGCTACAGAAATGACCGTGTTGTGTGTAGGCCTACCTGTTTGGTGGATTCGGCATTTAAAATGATCCTTTTGGGCTTTCAGTCATGACTGATGGGTAGTAATCTCAGCATAGCATCACATGCCTGGCCATGTGATATTAATTTTGTCATCTCAAACTAAGGGAGTGAGTGAGATGGGATTTGCCATTCCTTGCCCTAAAATTGATTAGAATGCAGGGAATTGCATCTAAAAAATGCAACAAAAAAATCTGGGGGAGCCCCCCCCAACACCCCTACCCTAATTGTCCGCGCACCAACAGTACCCTGTGCTGAAACTGTGTTGCCGTTCCTCTGAGCACACACTATGTGTCCCACTCTATAGCATGGAAAAACTGGTGTGTAGGCTATCGTAGTGTCCAATTACCTGCTAGCTGTGGGTAGACTGGAATAGGCTATGTTCCCAATACTCCACAATATTAGGCAATAGGCCTAATTAATAGAATATTTTATCATCAAGGTTATAATGATGGGACACACACACACACACACACACACACACACACACACACAGGCTGTGTAGCTCTTCAGCTCTCTCACCTCCCTGCTGCCCAAGATCTTCGCCCAGCTCCAGGTATCACACACACACCTACACACACACACACACACACACACACACACACACACACACATTTTGTGCGCAAAAAAAACATTTGATGCGCAAATTCTACCAGTAGGCCTAACCCAATGCATGGATGGGCAGTGGCAAGTAGGCTATCAAATAGGCTAGACTAGGCTACTAAATAATCAGTTGAAAAAAATAATCATTGATCATTTGAAATCATTGATAGTTCACTTCCAATGTCACACTAAGTTATGTAAATGTCTATAATGATGGCCACCACAATAGGACGCCATGCCATAACAAAGAATATCGGGCATTTATTCAGCCTCTGTGTGTTTGGATGAGCTCACCTCCAGGAGCACGCGCAGAGAATTTTATTTAGAGCTCCTTGACGGCTACTCTGTTTCAGACCGCTGTCGTCATGGTTACAGGTAAACATGAAGGAGTAAGCTTGGCTAGCCTAGCTGTGTCACCAGTCACCAGCAAATCGGCCACCAGACACCCGGACGTCCAGAAGCAAGATAACTCCTCACTCTTCTGTCAAGTTACTACAAGGATTCATCGTCCCACATAAGGCTCGACAGGTGATACATCTAGACTGTTCAATATACACATATGTGCTGTCTTTGAAACTACTATTGTCCTCGAACGAGATGTCAAATGGCTAGCATAGCATCTGTGGTGTAAACTTTGCTAGCAACTCGATACTTCAGCAAAAGCTGCATCCGTGCTCCACACATAACGTCAGGTCAAAAGTATTATTTACAGCTACTACAGCTTAGATATCACGTCTGTTTGGTCAATCGTGACCTGTATTATTTCATTGAAATGTTGTATTCAAAAAGTTGTGTTTTGTTGTATCAACAGTTACTGACTGTAACCTATGCCTTCTAACTGAACTTTACATTTACATTACATTACTATTGTAACTATTGTATCATCATTTACATTGAATATTTGTGAAAGTTGGACAAAAGTAAACAGCACATTGTACTAATTGTAAACAAACTGTATGGATTCTAATATGTTTTCAGTTGTGAGAAATGGTGAACGGACGTGAAGGGGAGGAGGACATTTCCTTAACCCCCAAGCATAAGCAGACCTCCCATATCCCTGGCCTGTCTCTCGCCATGCATGATGCCGACAATGAGGAGAATGCCAGCAGGCGCCGCATAGGCATCGTGGAGACAGATTCAAATTATGTGAAGCTTGCAAAACAAGGGGGACACAAAGGTATTATGCTATTGCTTGAGGTGTCCTATGTCACCGCTTGTGACATAAGCATGGCTACAATTTTGTCCAATTTTCTCTGTCATTCTGGGTTTTTTTTCCACCATTGCCATGCTGGAATTGCTTTGTGTGTTTCCAGGGTTATTGTGGCATGAGGATACAACTCTGAGCGTCAGAAAGCCTACGCCATACAAGCCACCTGCTTGGTTCAGCAATGACACAGTTGACCATATGCCTCTCAGGTAAAAAAAAATGCAGACACAAGCAGAAGAATGTTATAAGCCCTGTTACCACACACATGGAGACATCGCATTGTTACATTGTGTTGTTTAGGAACTATGGGTGGCTCCAACAATAGAGGACAGATCTGTAACTGTCACACGAATGCAGGGTGTAGTGTTTGTTTTTGTAGGGTCTAGGAATGCAGCTGATGTCTGTGTGTGTCTCAGTGACTAAAAGCAGGCAGAGATCTTATCACTTTTTTTTTTTTGCAAGACTACTCTGTCTTGTTTTGACTGCCTGTGGGGAAAAAAAAGCTCAGAGAAGCAAGGACCCATTTTGCTGTGTTAAAGTTAGGTCATCCTCCTCCTCATCATCGTCGTCCTCCACCTCATTATGGGCCGAAGGGACTCTTGTCACAGTTTCCTCTGCTTACAGCACGACTAAAAGAACCGGTGCAGGGTTCTTGGGGCACGAAGAGTTCCAGAAAGGTCCAAAGATGTCCACCACGCAGCCGCTAGATAGTCCCTTTGGGGGGGACAATAAGTCAGCTTGGCAACGAGAGGCTGATAGAGTTGCTACTGAAGAGGTGAACTTGTGCACAGTGTGACTTTGTGTGTATTTTTAACCAGTGCCCGTTCTGCTCATAATGGTGTGGTGAAATGTAGGCTATACAGTACAAGCAAGGAGGAGAATTAAAAAAATAAATAAAAAACGCAACCTCGAAAGGGCTGAAATTGCCTTAGAGCTTCTCGAATCATGTTAATTCTACCCAGTGACTCAGACCTGTCTCTGCATTTGTATCTGAGTGTTGAACACCTCTTGTGTTTGCCATGCTAAACATGTACTGACGGATGGATGTGTGGGTAGGTTTTTAAACACACAGCCAGCCAACATTTCTATGCTAAGGAATGAGCCCATTCCACACAGACTCTTTGATTTCTGTGTGTGGTGGTACGTGCGTGTCAAATTGAATCTTCCGGAAACCCTTGATGAAATTTAAAATACATTACATCAACTGCCAAATATATACCATGTAATCGATTCACATAACTTTGATCTTGTTTGATTTCTTCTCAGATACGTGCCATTGACAATTCAGCAAATCAACTGAAGGAGCTCACCATAACCCCACAACACTTCCAGGATTCCAAGTTCAGAAAGCAGTAAGTTCCTTTATTCATTGACACTGTGTCGCCACAAGATGGCAGTATTGAACTTCAGATTTGGGGAAACGAAAAAGTGACATTGTTCTAAACACCACCGAGGATCACATTTAGGATTTCAGAATGATTGAAATGTAGATTATGCAGAACAATTGTTTATATACATGTTTGAGTTTAATTTGAATGTAGTCGTATGTCTTTGAGAAGGATATTGAGTGTGTATGCAAATGTGTTATAACCAAAATCAAGCAGTGTTTTGTGAGGCACTTCTCACTCATGGTCTGGTGGTGACGCATTAGGCCTAAAACATTGTGATGAATTATGGTAGTTTGTCTCTTGAGTTTTGTTTCTGCATAAAACATTTTTTTTCAATCTGAGAGGAATGAAATATATTTCTAGTACATTTTGGTCCAAAATGATTTGTGCTGTACTTTTTGTTCACCAGGTCAAGTTATGTATGTTTTTCTATATGTGTGAGATATAAAATTATGTAATATATTTTTGTATAATTCTGAGAAGCATAAAATTTCACCTATTATATAGAGAAATATTTCCTTTTATCATCATTGTTACCATAATGCCACACCAACTGAAGTGGGTAGCCAGTAGAAGAGCCCTGGCCATACAGTAGCCAGTAGCCAGTAGAAGAGCCCTGGCCATACAGTAGCCAGTAGCCAGTAGAAGAGCTCTGGCCATACAGTAGCCAGTAGCCAGTAGAAGAGCTCTGGCCATACAAAAAAGTCCAAAGGCAGTGTGAGAAAAGTGATCCAAATGGAGTCATATCCAATTTGCCTATCCTATTGTGACTAAAATGGAGCCTCAGCATACAAAAAAAAGAAAGAAATCTCACCACACCGGTCTACTGTTGTTTTATCTTTTCACCTTCACTGTCAACCTGATTAAGCAGTGGGAAAACATATTATTCACCAAAAAAAGAGACACCAAGCAAGCAAACAGCAGAGACCAGTTTGTGGTGTTTTCTTTGAGAGACTTGCACGGGCCTGTATGTAGTTCCTAATGCTTGAAATAGAGTGTTTCTCATGTTTGATATAGCTTTAAAAATTAGCTATGTCCCAAAGACTAGCTTATATTTGGTCACCCTCCAACAAAAAGGAGGATGTAATTTGTCAGCATTATAATCGTTAAACTTCCAACACTTCAATGATTCATGGTTATACAAACCCCAACTCCGGTGAAGTTGGGACGTTTGGTAAACAGTGAATAAAATCAAAATGCTATCATTTTCAAAACATTCAATCTATTTATTAGATGGAGAATAGTGAAAAGACAACATATTAAGTGTTAAAACCGAGAAAAAATATTGTTTTGGGGGACATATGTACTCATTTCTAATTTGATAAATCCAACACGTCTCAAAAGAGTTGGGACGGGGACAATAAATCGCAGCAAATGTCGAGGAAGACTAAAAACAAAACAAAAGACAACACTTAACAGTTAAATACATTGACCGATGAGATGATTTTATATAAAAACCAGTGTTAATTCCTATCTTGGACATGATTTCACCAGCTTAAATGGTGCGTGTATTCCTTGTCATGTTTTGCAAGGTTGTCCTTTCTGTAGTGCTTACAGTATGACAGGTCTTGACCAAAAGCCCACCATTTTATCACCTGCTGGTCCTTATGATGGAGCCAAACTGTTAAAACATAGTAGAGAATGCAATTTGACCTTACTATGTGGCAGTAATCGAAGATCTCCCTTCAAAATATAATGCATGAGTGGCTTTTCATGCTGTTTAAAACCCATTTATACCATTCAGCACTGTATTTAACGCTACAGATGAGTGAGAACATCTTAACCAATGCACTACTGCACCCGCATGCCATCATGGAGGCTGACTTTTGAAGTTAGCACTAACACAAGTTGGATGGTCCATTTTCA
This sequence comes from Engraulis encrasicolus, assembly GCF_034702125.1. Classification (NCBI taxonomy): domain Eukaryota; kingdom Metazoa; phylum Chordata; class Actinopteri; order Clupeiformes; family Engraulidae; genus Engraulis; species Engraulis encrasicolus. The sequence continues at coordinate 45,215,875 of NC_085869.1, forward strand.
CTGTAGCACAGGATGTGCAATGCTCTATTATTGTCAAAAAGAATGGACTTCTGCTGACTTCTGTAAGCAAAGGACAGTTTCCCATGTCTTCTGGGTTTATTTCAAGTGACCTCAGGTGCTTAGGAGAATGTTACACCCCTGTATCATTTGCATGCATTAAGCATTCTTAATATGGTCAATTTTCAATAGCTCTAGCACTCCAGGAATTAGAGTGAGACTACAGCCAATATATATTTCATGATGTCATGAACCTATACAATGATTTTAGTAACAAAAATAGTCTTATATACACTCAATCGTGGTAAATCAAAGGGAATTCAAAAATGTATGTAATAACTATGGTAATTATTCCCTTTGCATCTTTAACTCTGAGTGACTCAGCCTCTCTGTGATGAGCTTATACCTGGACACCTATATTGTCCGTCATTACAATTCATTTTGAAATGTTCTTCTTTGTTGTTTTATCTTATTTGGATGTTTACTAAATTTCACTGATCCCCGTCCCAACTTATTTGAGACATGTTGGATTTATCAAATTAGAAATGAGTACATATGTCCCCCAAAACAATATTTTTTTCTCAGTTTTAACACTTAATATGTTGTCTTTTCACTATTCTCCATCTAATGAATAGATTGAATGTTTTGAAAATGATAGCATTTTGATTTTATTCAATGTTAACCAAACGTCCCAACTTCACCGGAGTTGGGGTTTGTAATTTGTTATTGCTCTGAGTAGTCTCTGTCTCTCTGGCATAATATATACAACAATTATTATACTTCAAAAATGTTCTATAAGTGAGTTCGCAATTACCGGCGCGAAATGCATTATGGGTAATATTCGCCATTTTGAGAGATAAACAAAACAGCGTTGCCCCGGGATACAATAAAACGTGCATGATATTTTATCTAGCCGGGTTACTCCGAGCATGTAATGTTGACAACAAACAATTCACACAACCATTTAACAACCCCAAATTACTCAACATTTCGCTGGTAAATCAAGGAGGATCTTGGGGTTGAAAACAAGACATTTTTGAACTTTTTAAGTGAAACCAGAATTAATTAACGAACTTGTTTTGGAGAGATGTCTGGTAAACTAACAGAATGCTAACTATCCGGGTTGCTAGCTAAATCCGATTATGTAATGTTGACAACAAACAAGTCACACAACCATTTAACAACTCCAAATTACTCAAAATTTCGCTGGTAAATCAAGGAGGATCTTGGGGTTGAAAACAAGACATTTTTGAACTTTTTAAGTGAAACCAGAATTTAATAACGAACTTGTTTTGGAGAGATGTCTGGTAACTAACAGAAGACTAACCATCCGGGTTGCTAGCTAAATCCGAGTATGTCATGTTGACAACAAACAAGTCACACAACCATTTAACAACCCCAAATTACTCAACATTTCGCTGGTAGATCAAGGAGGGTCTTGGGGTTGAAAACAAGACATTTTTGAACTTTTTAAGTGAAACCAGAATTTAATAACGAACTTGTCTTGGAGAGATGTCTGGTAACTAACAGAAGACTAACCATCCGGGTTGCTAGCTAAATCCGAGTATGTCATGTTGACAGCAAACAAGTCACACAACCATTTAACAACCCCAAATTACTCAAAATTTCGCTGGTAGATCAAGGAGGGTCTTGGGGTTGAAAACAAGACATTTTTGAACTTTGTAAGTGAAACCAGTATTTAATAACGAACTCGTTTTGGAGAGATGTCTGGTAACTAACAGAAGGCTAACCATCCGGGTTGCTAGCTAAATCCGAATATGTAATGTTGACAACAAACAATTCACACAACCATTTAACAACCCCAAATTACTCTAAATTTTGCTGGTAGATCAAGGAGGGTCTTGGGGTTGAAAACAAGACATTTTTGAACTTTTTAAGTGAAACCAGAATTCATTAACAAACTCGTTTTGAAGAGATGCCAGTTAGCCAACACATAGCTATGTCTTCAGTACAGCTTTACATGTCCTTCTTAAATTGAATGTTTCATTAATTTATTCTACCAGTTCATGATACAGCTTCATTAATCACCTGTGGCCACTGTCTGTCATCGTCTATCCATGAAACTTTATTCAAAACTTAATTCAGGCTGTCATTTTGATGGTCTCAGTCACCAGAATTGATAAGCGCAGCAACGATAGATGGCATAACGGAGAACGGCACACTTCAGCAATGGCGACAGTGCACAAGCGGCACCCATGAATCGCAATGCAATCATTCTAAAATCTACAGAAAGCACCACTTTTACCCCACTACGAAATCCACAAAGTATGACATTTATTTCCCTCGTTTACTGGTGTGCAGCTCAGTGTCCTACCGCTTTGGGATGGCAGGATCTGGTATCCACGCATTTGTTTATCTACCGTTTTGCGTTGCTAGGTCAATTTCGCGCAGGCGCACTAGTAATTGCGAACTCACTTATTATGCAGAGGTGTTTTGATCCAGTTGGTAAGTAATTACGTCGTTAGATGCTGTTGGAGTAACGGATGATTTTAACGGTCCCCTTAAAGTAAGGCATTAGTGTTGTGTATTTACTGCACTTTGAAATAAGGAACCTTTTACTTCATCTGATTTAAATATATAAAGATCAGAGTGTGAACTTTGTCAGCACAATGTCAGTCTCACAGCTTCCCTGCATCTGCCTTGAAAGTGTGACAGGAGTTAGGTGAGCCTGAAGTGTGAAAATGCTCAACTTCTGAAAGCTACAGGCGATTGTAATCAATCATGTAAAATAGGTGTCATGTTAAGCTATCTGATCCGACTGAATGGTTTATCCATTTCTAACTTGACACGACACATTTGGGATTTGATATGATGAGTGCAGCACAAAAAAGGAAGTGTCTTTACTGCTAATGGTGGTTTCCTGGTAGGTTGTTTCCTTGAGGGTTTTTTATATGTATGCATAGACTCTGTGTTGCTGTTATTTTGTTTGTTTGTTTGTTATTTCACTTTTTGGCTGTAAATTGGCCTCAAAGTAGAGAGTGACAGTAAATTAGTAGGAAGTAAAGACAGAGGGCGGTTCAGGAAAGGACCTTGGGTTGAATTTGTTGTCAGTTTCCCACATTGTTAATGTGGACGCTAAACTACACCCCTCTCTTAATGACTTCCCTAATGACCACTTTTAATTTATTCAAACTCGGAGATCAAAATGGGAAGAAGAACTAGTGTTGTTAGTGTAAGGTGACATTAGTCAGAGTGAGTAAATAGGTAGACTCATCATCTTGGGTGTGGTCTTAACCAGATCATACTTGTGTGATCCATTGCTTAATGATGCAACATGTGATGTGGAGAGCTCCATGAATAATCAGGAGAATAAAGGAAAAAGCAAAAAGGGGGCGTTTGCACCAAGACTTTTGAGCCGTGTATTGCTTGGTGCGTCCGCTCACAAAAAGTAGTAATCACTAAAAGTAACCAAAAAGAGGCGCACACAAGGCTTGTTTAGTAAAATGTATATTGTAGCCGAAAAGTTATGTTTGTTACTTTTAATGAGGAGAATAAAAAGCCTAAACTGAATTAATTCAAGAACTGGAAGCCAAAGGTGAACTCTGAAAAATTTGGATTGACGTCGGGTTCAAAGAACCTCGGAACAGCAAACACAAACTGGCAAGCAGTGTGCCACAAGTACTGTTTATTTCCCTCATACGGTACAGACTCTCTGGGCTTACAGCCACCATTACAGCACAGGCAAAACTGAGGACATTATGTTCAGTACGCTTGGCAGAGCCATCAACTGTATGCCACTGTTGCTCACTAAATGCTATTGGCAAATTATCTACCTTTCATGTCTTTTTTTTCTCAAGATCTTGCCCTGCGTTCCACAGCAATTTTAGTTAATATCTACCAATTGCTGATAAGAATGATCAAGGCTAGATTAAGCCTTTAAACGACAGAGGTGTTGATGTTGTTCGAAGACGACCCTACCCTTGTTTGCTCTGTGTGTAGAGTATCATATCCAAGGTCTCTGTGCGCTGCATTGTTTATGATGGACCTGTTTTGCAACAGACATTGATCAAAGAGCAGCAGTTTGCGCATAAACAAGCCCTCCGTGGCCCTACTGTGGTTGTGCTAACGGTAGGGCACTCATCTACTACGCAAAGGCTTGAAGCCCCCCAAAAATACTTAAAAAAACAAAAAACAGGCCCTCAGCATACACACGAGGCCAGGGGACAGTACACCAGTGACCAGAGAACACTAATGGCGCACAACGGGTTGCTTATCTGTTTAATTTGGCCGTTTTGGTGGAGAATTTATTGGGCAAATAGTGTCGTGGGATGTCCGGAAACACAGTGACCTCTGAAATATGTACACACAGGCAGGGAAGCTGACAGGGCGAGACAAAGGGGTTCAGTTTTCCCGGGCCCAGGGAGTGAGGAGGGCCCAGAATTGGGTAATCATTACATTTTATGCATTGGACTGGGTGCCCTTTCAGATGGCTTTGTCGTGGGCCCAATTAAAGCTATCGGCGGCCCTAGTACAGGAGCAAACAGGGCCCTCTTTTGGATCCAGACACCTGCCGGGGGCCCTCTGGTCTAATGGGTAACTGAGCGGATGATATGCTCTGTCAAACAAGACGGTAATAATTCCTGAAATGTATTCTCAGGGGGCTGGCAGTGGGACAACAGATAGGACCAGACATAAGCCATCCTCTTTTGAAGGGTGCACATTTACGATAGCATCATTTTAGGTCAACCTTCTGGCGTGTTTGTGAAGGGGCCAACCTCATGAAAATTAAATAAGGCACAAGCGCTGGTGTTGATGTGCTTTAGGTTTTTTTTTTGGCCCTCACCGCATCCCATTGACAATGTAACTTTGTGTGCCAATAATTTCCCCAGTTTTGTGCTGTGCTGTCCTCGGATCCTGTGCCCGTTGTCGTCTCTGGTTGTCAGTTTTATGTTGGACATTTATGACATTCAAAATACAAATATCATCTATTTGAAAAACAACCCACAAGCCAATTTTGAAATGTTTTTTTCTTCAGACATATCAGGGTTTAAAAAAAAAAAATGTTAAATGAATGTGAAATTCATGTATAAAACTGACTTTACTAAGGCATCAGGTAAGAGGACAGGGGAAGCACCATGCGTTTTGGAGAATTGATTTGCCCGCCTGTGTGTTTGCAGCTCTTCAAGCAAGAACCCCGCCCCGGTCAGCATGGCCAAGCTCTTGAGCTTCGCTTACTTGGAGGAGGACAGGACTCCCGCCAGATCCTCAGCACACAGTAGGTCCCCTCCCCTCCTCTATTCCCCTTTCATCACCACACCGCTCCAGTTTAGGCCAAACATTCAAGTAAGAAAAGTCACTATTTCAAAATACCCATCTCAGGACACGGGATGCACTTAATGGAACACTGCAACCTCTCCGAGTTAATTAATCACCGTCCGAATCCTACGTCGTTAGATGCCTAAGTAAGTCATTGCTTGGCTAATGAAGACTCTGGACCGCCCCTGCTGTCTGTGAGCAGAATATAATGCTGTATTCCATTTATCACTGTTACAGAAGAAGTCCTTCATTACTCCCCTACTGCTCTGTTTAGCTCCAAAAGCTTTTCTCCTCTACTCTGTGCACAGCACTAGGGAAAAGACAAAGATCGCCAGTGGTTATCCAGGCCCTGCCATGGCCTAACGGTAGGGCACTAGGTTACTACACTGGCGACCCGGGTTCGATTCCGGCCTGGGTCATTTGCCAGTCGTTCCCTGTCGGTCTGTCTCTCCCCACTCGTTTCCTGTCCCTCTGTCACTGTCCTATCATAAATAAAGCACAACACCGCCCACCCCCCCAAAAATACGTAAAAAAAAAAAAAAAAAGGCCATTGTTCATCTACCTGACGTGTTGACATGTTCTAGCTCCCATTTCTGAACTTCATTATGATGAACTTGGTGGCGTTGCATTGGAAATACATTACTGTGCACATTATATTGAATTGGGCATGTTGAACAAGAATGAAAACTATACTTTTAATGACCAGTCCTGAGGGGAGCGTCCATCTTTGATTTTGAGGTCAGGTCAGGGTGAGCCTAGCCTACACGAAGGCAGTTGCAATTGAGAACCTGATCCGGATACCTGATCCCACTACTGGAGGGAAAGGAATACAGTGCACTTCCCCTCTTCCCATCTCCCATTAAAATGTGCACCACAGCGTTATTACCTCTGACCTGTACTCTACCTAATGGGAAAGCAGGCCTTGACATGGACACATCTCATTTCAGCTCACCCAAACTACTGTGGAGACATGACCTACTTACAGATAGCATCTTAACTCCACTGCCTGCTGCCTCACACTTGCAGGCGAAAGGAGCCAAGTGAAGTGTTCCATTCTGACAGCTCAACGGTCAACAGGTCGTCGCGGCGAATCAAAACGATTGAAACATTTATGCTGTTGATTTGATTGGCCGCCGCAGGCAAAATTCGCTCCTGATTTGCATAATAGTAAACTTGGCCGAGTGTTGTCGCTTTGTTTCGCCCCAGCTCGCTTGCCTATGCCCTCACTTCGCTTTTCTCTTAACAAAGAATGAATGAATGGCGAATTGCACTTCGCTTGGCCAAATATGTGTGTGTCTCTGGCGTCAACAATGCCGTGTGTGTGTGGGCTCGTGTGTGCGAGTTTATGTGCGTGTGTAAGAGAGAGAGACAGAGAGAGTGTGTGTGTGTGTGTGTGTGTGTGTGTGTGTGTGTGTGTGTGTGTGTGTGTGTGTGTGTGTGTGTGTGTGTGTGTGTGTGTGTGTGTGTGTGTGTGTGTGTGTGTGTGTGTGATGGACCGGCTACTGAACTGACTGAATGTTCTTGTGCTGCAGGTCCGAGGTCTCCTCTGACAGGCAGCCCAGTCGGCCTGGAGGTGCCTGAGTAGCCTCTGGGGCCGGCTGACAAAGACTGAGGGGCTCAGTGTCCACCTCTGGCAGCCTGGCTGCTGCCTCTGCCCCTCTCATCACCGGGGATGGGCTCTGCGCTTCAGAGGAAAATACTGTCCCCTTTCCCCAAGTTTAAAAAAAAAATGTTCTGCACTTGTGTGCGTGTGTGGTTCTGTGTGTGCGTGCGTGTGCGTGTGCGTGTACGTGTACGTGTGCGTGTGTGCGCGCGCGTGTGTGTATGTGTGTGTGTGTGTGTGTGTGTGTGTGTGTGTGTGTGTGTTTGTGTGTGTCTTCCTGTGTGCACTAAGTGAGGTGTGTTCTTTGACTGTGTGACCTTGTTTTTTTGAAGATATGCTAATAAAACTGCTCAAGTATGAAGCTGCTTATAGTCATCTATTTACTTGAATTACATTTTGTTTGCAATATGAACGGATGTGTCATGATCAGTCTGTTTTAGAAATGGGCCGACTAGGCAATTGCCTAGGGCCCCACCAAAATACTGTATTCCCTATGTAGAGTCCGTGAGGAAATGGATCGCACTCAGTTTTTCTTCTTTTCCTGTTGTTTTCTTTTTATTTTAGCATTGCAGGGTGTAGCTGCTGCTGGTGTCAATAAACCCGGTCCACGCATTCTTACTGATGATCATGACTCTTTATTATCTTTGCTCGTCATGAGCACCGTGAAAACTGGCAGAAACCAAACAAAACACATATAATGCATTAATATTTAAGCAAAACCACATACAAAAATGTATAAAGAAAATACAAATAAATTCAAAGTTATTACCGTGTACGCCTTGTACCAGCAGTAGAATCTCTCGAGCGTGGCAAACGCAGCGCACGCTACCTCATTTCAGAAGTGCTTTTCCTGACCCTACCGCTTCCAGGTCACATAAGTTCACTTAAGGTCACATGATGTACACGGTTCAAATTATAACGATGAACAAAAAGGTGGAAAAATATACTCCTGCCCACAGATACACAACCCAATAATCATACATAAACAAAAGAAAAAAATAAAGAAAAGTATCAGAAAAAATACTTAAATCTGTCAAAGTGAATGTTTGCACAAAAAAGGTCTCTGCTCTCATATAGGCCTATCAGGGCCAGCTACACAGGGACTGACATGACAGACGTTTCGGCTGCACAGAGCCTTCTTCAGTGTCACCTATGTAGAGGCCGCCCAATAGCCAGCCCCGCTATACTAAAAACCAAGCAAAAAATAAAATAAAAATTAAACGGGGCCCCATCCATATCTCACCTAGGGCACTCACATGGGTGCACCTCACCTCAAATCTCAAGAAGGGATTAACAGTTCAGGGTGAGTTTTAAGTAAACAAGGTCAATGTCCAGATGCAAATGGGTGGTTGACGTTTAAGGCCGTAACACACTTAAAGGAGGAAACATATTCCAATTCCTGAAAAAATGGGGGGGGGGGGGTGTGTGTGAAAAAAATAAAGCACTCAGTGGTCCGTGGAATTTCGCTTAATTTTTGCCATTTTTGGGAAAATGTGTCCTGTGGTCTGACATCATTGGTGCGACTTTTCTGTAAGATACAATAAAATGATTAATATTCTGCACAAACATATACCCAATGCTCTCTCTGCTATTGTTCCTTTAACCCCCACCCCACACACACAGTACTACCCACCAGCACCCCCATCCACACACGCCTATGCATCGTACAGGCAGACAACTGTGATTTCACTGCATGGTTTCACTGTATTACTTGGAATAATTGTGTGAGTGTGACAAATAAATCTCCTGGTATCCTTATATCCTTGCATGATGCATGAAAAATAAGTGAGGATTGAGTAACACAATGCCCAAGCCACACCACAGGAAATTCACTGCATTGAGGCCATTTTAATCCCTTTGTATTTGTGACTGACCTCCGAGCTCATGCTAACTAGATAATGATATTGTGTTTAACCTTAATATTTTTTTTCCTTCTATACGAGCAGTCACACCACGGGACACCATAAATGAAGCTAAGCACTGTGTGACAGAAACATTGCAATATGTAGACATATTAAGAGGTTAATAGTCACCTTAAACGTCCACAGCACTCTCCAATAACTGAGGTATAACTGGTTAGGAGCCTGTCTTTAAGACCCTTGTAGTTGGCCTTGCAGCTGCCTGACCACAAACCTAACTTACATGTCACGCAAATTGAGTTACAAAATTGAACTTGCAGTTAATATTACTGTATTGAGTTTTTTTCACGTTCATATTTTTTAATATCATGTTAATATTTATGCAATCATGCCAAATACTTTATAAATTATTCAAAATGTTGTTTGTTTATTTTATAGCTGTATATATTCCAGGTTGTATTAATGTTACAGTCACACCACAGGACATTTGACATATAAACCTTTCCATAAATCTGAACAAAAATGTTTCTTATCATCTAAGACTAATATGAAACATGATGTACCACATCTTCTTTCATTTACATTTGTTTTCAAGAGGGAAAATATCAATTTTGTAGGTTTTTAACTAATGTTACGTAAAAACAGGGCGTCATGTCAACCACCCAAATGCAATAAAGAATCGGTGACAAGCCTTGAAAGCTGCAGTCCACATAGCCTACGTCTCTGCATCTCCAGTCTGACTGAGCTTGAGTTCCATTCAGCATGGGTGATGAAGACTTCAGTCTCTAGTTCAGAGCAAAGGTTTTAAATGCACCAAAGATGCAGTGGTTGTATTGGCTCAAGGGATTGAATACAAATTCACATCACATATTTTAGATTTTTATTCAAAACAATTGTGTGCAATCATGTGTAATTTTCTTTCACCATTATGCCTCCATCATGTTTTGGCACATTAAGCATCTGTAAATTTGTAGGTGTGACAATATAAGTAAGAGTTCAATGAGTGTTTTTTTTTCTTTACTGTTTTTCTTTACTGTTTTATACTGCTTTTTTATTTTTTTTATTTTTTTAAGCTGTGTGACTATTGGCCCAAAGCCTAATCTCTGGTATTTATGATGGGTCTCTTTTACAATGTTATTCACTTGGCACAAGATATCCTCACTAGATTTCCCTCTAATTACGCTTTTATCTCCAGAGGAAATCACACATTTGTTGATATCCATAAACTGCACAGGTGCTGTATCATCACAGATGTATGTTTATATTATGTTCTGACGTATGGCAATCACAATAGATAATCTTACATAATTGTTTTTTACTGTTTTTTTCATGGCACCTGGGCATAGTCTATCTATGTGTGTTACGGTGCACACATGCCCTGATAGAGAGTCCAAACAAACAGCTAACATATGGAGCCACTGATAGCCTTGTTACGCAAGATTTGGCACACTCTACTAGAATATGGGGCATACACTGACTACATGTTTATATCTTGGAATATTGCAAGGTAACACATACATTTGTTGGAAAGTAAACAGGGTTTTTGTATTTCTTTCTCCACCCCACTGGAAGATTAAAGATCATTTTTTTTACAACAACAATAAAAAACACAAACAAACAAACATAAGCCCAGCTATTTCAATGAAGCCTACCTTGAATTAGAGCTCATGAAAAGTTATCAAATATTTCAAGGAACATTTATGAGTTCTGCTCTGGCAGCAGAGAGGTGTGTTGATATAAACACATATTTTGATATCCACATGCAGAGTGACACAATAAAGCCACCTTTAGACTTCACATACCTCCAGTGTAGCTCAAACTCTTGAATATCAATGTTATATAGGCCTACTCTATCATTTTTAGCTTGCTAGATATAAGCAATTAAAATGGGTCTGTACTGCTGCTCGCCCACTGACTCATGAGCAGAATTCACATGACAACTGTATTGAATGACATATCACATCCGCATTGCTCATAAACCTACCTTGTGTTGTGCTGAATCGTGGCCAGCATGTACAGATCAGTGAACACACCTGTTGTTATTGTTATTAATGCAGTATCCTGTCACATTGCATAAGTGTGTGCTTTTTCCTCATATGACTCGCAGTCTGAGTAAGTATAGGGAGTAGCCACTCAACCACGAGCTTTTCGTCAACAGTGTTTCTCAACGGGGGCTCTGGAGCCCACTAGGCGGGGACGTTAGAGAGCCTTTGGGGGGCATTGAGAAAACAGTTGTGGTAGTGGTGTGTTTGTGTGTGTGGGTGTGGGGGGGGGGGGGGGGTAGGCTTATGATAAGTTCAAGGGGGCGTTAGGTGGCTTATGATGAGGTCAAGGGAGTGGTGTGGTGGGGTGGGGTGGGGTGGGTTTGTTCAAAAAAGGTTGAGAACCACTGATTTACAATAACAGGTATTGAACACATGCTTAGATGTTTCTCGTGATGCTTATCTCTTCTCTTTTTTTTGCTAGTTTCACATTCTTTTCTCAGTATTGTAATAACACTGTACCTCGTGACACTTGTTTTGTGAGATGGAGTATGACTGGACAGGGGCGAAGTAAAGGCTCGGGCATTTTTGTACACTCTAAGAAGGAATGTGTCAGAAATTACGAAAAAATGTACAGTCCCTGTACACACACAGCACATATGTTGAAATTCAACACCATTTGAGTCATTTAGAAATGACACACTGTTGAAAACATTGTGTGCCATTTCTGACACATTCCTTCATAGAGTGTACGGCCCCCTCTAAATCGAGGGGCCTGTCTGTAGCAAAACATCACAAATCCAGGAACAGTGGTGCTTGAGGATCGGCGGCCCACCTGGGAAATGCCCTGTATGTCAGATTACCAGTCCAGCCCTGAATGGAGCCTTGGTCTTTTTTTCTTTTTTGGCTGTGACAGGTTGTGACATCCAGGAGAGGTGTGTGTGTCCACGGGGGAGGGAGGGACCAGTAGGCGAGAGGGGACAAGACACTACACACCTACCGACGCAACCAATGTCCTCAGGGATGGTGGGGTGGGGCCACGGGGCATCAGGAGTATATCAAGCCTGCTGTCAGGGTCAGATCTTTTTATTTGCTTCAGCCACAGAGTTGGACAAGAACTTTAATATAAACACATCTACCTACAAAGGGATACACTTTGGAGGATCATCAACAACTATCTGTCCACTACACAATCTAGAAGAACATCAGCTTGCTTGAAAAGGTTGGTTCAATTATGAGTGGATTCTCTAACATATTGTGTATTATGACTATGTGTTTTTTTATTATTACTCTTATTGCATAGGTGTTTGAACATGTGATTTTGTCTTTCCGCAGAGAAAACTGTAACCATGGCACCCATTCTACTGAACTGCTTGAGCAATGAGCATGAGGATTATATCAAGTGAGTTATTTATGTATGAACTGCTCAGCCTTTAATTTACCTTGTGGGACTTTTTTTACAAGTGAAATGAAAGCTTAATTAAGTTCCTCGCTATGGCATGAAAATAGAACGTATTGAAATATACCTGCAGCTCACATAAAACCTTCTCTACTGCGAGTCGCTAATGTGGTTGTCATTGCTGTATCCACAGACCTCAGGTTCATGTGAAGAATCCACACTTGGACTCCATGGAGGAGGATATCCTCTACCACTTCAACCTGGGAACTAAGACCCACAACCTGCCAGAGATGTTCGGGGATATCAAGGTTTGTGAAATAAGAAAATATTGGAAAAAAAGTCCAAAAAGGGGGTCCTTGCTGGAAATGTTTGGGAACCACTGGTCAAATTCATTTGGCTCAGAAATGAACTTTTCTAAACCTCATACAGTGATGGTTCCACCCATTTGGGGACCCTAGTCGAAATAGACAAGGGGCCCTCTTATACCATGGGAGGGCTGACCAGAGTTGTATAAAGTAGACGTGGAAGTACTCTTACAGATGTAATGACAACACTAGTTGTACGACATTACATAGTTTCATACCAATATCACACCACTAGTGTTGTAATTACACTTGTAAAAGTACTTCTACTTCTACTTTGCACAACTCTGGGGCCGATTGTTAGGGATCCCTCTACAGAGGGCAGAATTGGTGGAGATCTTATCTTTTAATTGGGCATCACTCATGACCAGAGTATTGCCAGATGGAAAATGCTGTGCTATTGGACAAAACCTCAAAATGATCGTTTTTTGTTTGTTTGTTTTTTTGGTGAGGAAATTATCGTACACAAACCAAATCGTTGTTTAAGGCAACTGATTTGAAAACTCTGAAATGATCATACATCATGTGGACAAAATGATTGTACCAATACGACAATTATGGTATATCTGGCAGCTCTGCCGGAGGGAGACTTATCCCATTTTGTCTTGTTTCTCTCCTGCATAGTTTGTGTGCGTTGGAGGAAGCGCCAACCGCATGAGGGCTTTTGCCAAGTTCATGCACCAGGAGCTGGGCCTGCCCGGAAACACAGACGAGATCACCGATATCTGTGAGGGGACGGACCGTTACTCCATGTACAAAGTGGGACCCGTACTCTCTATCAGTGTAAGTTACACAACACACACACCTTTCTTCCACATCGTGTCTGTGTGGGTTTTTACAGTTTAGTTATTATGCAACAAGAGACAAACATGACCTTCAGCGCTTAACCATAAAACTAATGTGTGACCTGTGGTCTCCTCTCACTATGTCAATATGTAAACGACTGTGACCTCTGCTGGATGGTTCATTAGTTAACCCGGTCTTTGTGTGTGTGTGTGTGTGTGTGTGTTTGTTTGTGTGTGTGTGCGTGTGTGCATGTGCGTGCATGTGTGACTGTGTGTGTGTGTGCATGTGCATGCGTGTGTGTGTGTGTGTGTGTGTGTGTGTGTGTGTGTGTGTGTGTGTGTGTGTGTGTGTGTGTGTGTGTGTGTGTGTGTGTGTGTGTGTGTGTCAACAGCATGGCATGGGCGTGCCCTCCATCTCCATCATGCTCCATGAGCTGATCAAGCTGCTGCACCACTCAGAGTGCCACGACGTCACCATCTTCCGCATCGGCACCTCCGGTGGAGTCGGTACGTCTCAGCAGCACGCATCCCCATTCACTTAGCATTATTAATGAGGCATGCATTAATACATCATTCATTATTCACAATAAGTATTTATTTATTAGTGTAATAATTAAAGTAATTATGAATTATTCATAATGAGTAAATTCATAATACATTATATTACTTACATAGCCTACATTATTAACATGAATAAAGTTGTTATTCGAACCTAAGAAATAGTTGTTCAGATAAGATTTAGAAAAAGGTATATTATTTCTTTGCTTATTGAACGACCACCAGGGGTGTCCAAGACATGGCCAAAAGTTAGACTGACTACACAGGCCTTAATGGTATTAGGCCTACCCCAGGGAAAACCACATACATGAGTGATAGAGAAAAGAATGGGACCAAAACAAACTGCTGCTGTACAGGACCCTGAGTCATAAGCAAAACAGTAACAAATGCAGTGTAATTTCAACATTTAAAGGTGCACTGTGTAGGATGGTGGCTAGAGTAGGTATTAGTATGTATAGTAGAGAGTAGGTATAGTACTTTGTAGAGTAGGTACAACTATGCTGCGTTGAAACAGTGCTGCCTATTGCCAAATTAGATTTTCTCAGGAATATTTACTAAATAATACTCTAATATTTACGATTATGACCAACATACAGTAAGTTTTGCAGCTAAAAATGTTATATATTATCTGGAAATTCAAAATGGCGGCCATGGAGAAGATCCTCCTTTTCAAGATTTTTTTCCCAGCCATAATTGATACTTAGACTTTTATGGTAGTGGTAAGTACTCATGAAAAAAGAAACATTTGTGAATGGGCAGCATGAATTCTGGAAAGAAACTGCTAAAGAATATTACACAGTGCACCTTTAAGGAGTACTCTGGGACCAAATACACTCTAGAAGAAGATGTTAATTCCACTCTCTAAGTGTTAAATTAACACTGTTTATTTGTGTGTGTGTTTTTGGTGTTGCTGTTTACAGCCTAGATGCCCACTAATGTGTTTTCTTTTTTCCCCTGCCAGGTCTTGCCCCAGGCACGGTGGTGATCACAGACAAGGCAGTGGACTGCTTCTTCAGGCCCCAGTACGAGCAGGTGGTGCTGGGGAAGGTTATCGTGAGGAGCACTGAGCTGGATGGAGACCTGGCTGACGAACTGATCCAGTATGCCGGAGAGATGTCCGAACTGCCCACAGTCATCGGCAACACCATGTGCACCCACGACTTCTATGAAGGTACTGATAAAATACATTGCGTTACACTTAGCTGATGCTTTCTTTTTTATCCGAAGCCACTTAGAGTTATTGTTTTTCACTGTATTAAGAGTCCCTGGAGCAATGTGGGGTTAGGTGCCTTGCTCAACGGCACTTCAACCATGGGTGGAGGTGCAAGAAGAGGTTTAGGGTGGGATTTGAACCAACAACCCCCAGATTGAAAGGCCAACTAGGCCACGGCTGCCCATACATTGTCATTTGTTGTGCTTTGTTATGTTGTTAAAAACATTGTTTTTGCATTAATCATACATGGGTTCTAATAGGTTAGGAAGTTGTTTTTTTATATCAGAGGGTTGCAAGTTCATATCCCACCCTAAACCAGTAGGTTATGGTTGAAGTTCCCTTGAGCAAGACACCTAACCCTCACTGCTACAGGGACCTTGTACCTAAATACCGGTACGCATACCTGCCAACCTTTAAAAACAAAATTGAGTAGCAACTTATCGCGGCGCGGCAATTCACGGCGCAACAACTTGGCATGGCAAACAAACGGGGTCGCCGGCAGGCCCATCTGAGAGGCTACTGTGTTTTGCGTAGTCTGCCCTACACCTAGGGTTGCCAAATGTCAACAGGGAAGATATGAGACACTTCATTCAGGTAGGGGGTCCTCCCCCAGAAAAAAATGCTTTTCTTAGATGCAATTTCCTGCATTTTAATGCATTTTAGCCTAACATCCCGTGTATCTGGCAAATAGTTTATCTTGCTTTTCACAGTACTTTTAACTACCATAATTTATTAAACTTTCATGAAAGATTTTTTTTTTGTTTCACACCATAACACCAATAAAATGCTATGATATAGTGTGCTGGAGGCCTCTAAATTAACTTTACTGATCACCAGCCAATATGGCTGTTAATCTTACTAGTCAAACATACCACCAGTCTGGCTAGTAGGCCTAAGTGGCTATTTAAGTTATTTAAGCTATTTAAGTTAGCTATGTACCAGCCAAACAGAGCATTTGGTCACTTGGGGGGTGTTGGAATTGAGTATGAAATTGAAGCATTTGCAGATTATTTTTTGGCTGTAGAAGGTACATGTAGGAAAATGTATAATTTGATTATAAAATACCGAGGCATTTCAGTGATTTTTATGAACAAAAAGTTGAATTGTAATGATTCTTACATCATCTCCCCCAATATTAATAAATGGTGATGTTGTCACCTACTGTGAAGAAGCATCAGCAGTAGAGAAAAAGATAAAGACAAGTGTTATCTAAGCTAGGATAATATCAGGTTAATATTATTACGTTGGGGGCTAACATCAAAATCACACTTTCAGCATTCATTCAGTAGGCCTACAAAATGTGTCATGTTGTGGCTCTACTGAGGGACGGGGCTAATGGCCAATGCTCTTGGAACTTCCACGGTAACTTTTGAGGGGGATCGCTTCTTTTTTTTTTTTTTTTACTTCTCTGCATAATAGTAGGCCTATCTACCCTCATCTGCCGCCATGAGTTGGCTATTGTTCACTGTTCGGCACATATATGATGATAGGAGAATTGATTTTATTAATAGATTGCCATACGTGATTACGGATAGTAGTCGTGGAGTGATGCATATTTGGTATGACGCACGACCTGTTACACCTGTTGTTCACAGAATGGGCCATAGCCTATTCCTATACGGTGTCATGGTAGGTTACGGATGTAGACATACTCCGAGCACAACCGTTAGAACTATCGCTTTATTTTCCCGAGTTAAAATGATCCGGCGCTAAGGGAAACCGAATTTAGTTTGCTGCTAATCTGCTAATTTATAGCGCGGTCATCGACACATTTTCTCATTCGGAAGTAATCTCGTGTCGGTCCAATATCAAAACAAGCAACAACATATTGCCGTCAAATACGGCGAAACATTGGGTGAATCATTACGACAGACCTCGGCCTTTATTTATTTTCATAAGTTTAGGGATTTAGCAACTGGACGCAATTCACTATTCTCATACAGGCTACCTTTCTCAAAGTCCATTTACCTTTGAAACGGTGATTTTGACGGTGCTCACTTGTAAAACTACAGCGACAGTACCAATAATACATGACGACAGGAGGAGGACACTTGTTTCAGAGATTATAGGAGTACATTAACCAGTCTCTCTGCTTGTGTGATTAGATTTCGAAGCAAACTTTCTGTCGGCAGCTGATGCCTCGACTCGAGAGGAGCGCAGCATAACAAATGAAGACATCCAAACTAGTTCTAGCGCTCTGATTGGTCAATATTCCTCCCACACGTTGCTGGCCAATGGAAAGGCCAGCGCGAGACAATTGCAAGCAGAGCCATGTCTACGGCTCTGTCTGGTTGCAAGTCTACAGAGCAATTTATAAGGGCCCATGAACACACTTTGCTATTGGTTTTTCGCGTATTTTGAAGTGACAGCGCCGTAGTTTGATGTCAAAATCCGTATCTGCTACACAAAATGCGTAATGGTCGGCAGGTATGGATACGTCGCTTTGAATACAAGTGGCAGCTACAGCAAGCGCAATGTAATCACTTTATCTAAGACTTCAGCTTAGCTTGAAGGTTGATCCTGGAATGACAAGGTCTCTTCTTCTCTGTTTCTCCTCAGGTCAAGGTAGGCTGGACGGTGCACTGTGCTCCTTCTCCACAGAGGAGAAACTGGAATACCTGAGGAAAGCCTACGACTCCGGCGTCAGAAACATCGAAATGGAGTCCACAGTGTTTGCTGCCATGTGCCGCGTGTGCAACCTCAAAGGTATTATACTCATCCACATCCATCAGAAAGATTGGAGTCTGCACGCTTAAAATCCTTTTTTCCTCAATGTTTTATTCCATGGCAGGATTACGTTTTGACCATGGTCTGAGAAAAAAAGGGTTTTAAGTGTCCGGACTCCTCACTCCAAACTTTCAGTCAGCCTTTGTCCTGCAACTCATATGTCTATCCTCACATCTGTTGGTCCGGTTACAGTATGTCACAGACAGGAGACAACAGGAAAAAATTGTTTCTTAAAAAAAAAAACGTAATGGTTACACAGCACTAGACTAAAAAATATTTCATATCAAAGTGCATTCCAGTACAAAGAGAACTAGATGACTGGAAATAACACAATCTGTAGCCTGAGAGTTTTCTGAAGGTAATTTCAAACTCGCCAGACCCTTGTGTATTTCCACTCAGCTTTGTAAGCTCACACAAGGGTCTTGAGGATCTTCACATTTGCACTGCTCCCGAACCAAAATGCTTAAAAGGTTAAACGTAGTAGAGAAGGAAAAATAAGTTTAACGCAACAGTTGTTCCACGCTCGCAGGGACTCACTCATCGACACTGATTCTGTAATTTCAACTGTATTTTCAAATCTGTAAGTAGTTATAGTAGCACCTCATTAAAATGTCAGACAAGTGGATTCACCAATCACGTGCAAGAATATACTGTATATATATCTTTTAAAACACGCCTTTGCAGGCCTACGTATATGGCGTAGATCCAGATGAATGTTTATGGAGAAAGGCAGAACCCAATCATCTGGCGAGGGTCAGGATAATTTCAAATAGAGGTTGCAGCAAACATGAAAGTCTCTTTCAACATACTGCAATATATAAAATAATCTCTCTCACTCTGTCTCTCTCTGGTAGCTGAACATTCCAGCACAGCCACTCTCAGGCTTTGATAGTCCGCCAAGTGATGATGTCTCTTGTCTGTGTTTTCTGCAGCTGCTGTGGTGTGTGTGACTTTGCTGAACCGCTTTGACGGAGACCAGATCTCCACGCCCCACGAGGTGCTGGTAGAGTACCAGCAGAGACCTCAGTGCCTGGTGGCCCAGTTCATCAAGAAACGCCTGGGGCTCATCATCTGAAAAAACACAGTCTGGCCCACCTACGCCAAGGCCATGGCTGTCGTCCTGTGCATATATGTACATACATGTTAATAGTATTGCGGTTATTTAAAGAGGGTTACTGTTTAAACACTTTGTCAAGGAGAAAGGAAGGTGCTTTTTGGACTGGAGAGGAGAGTATATGAGAGACAGACGACTATTCCACTTTCTTTACCTCACTTGTGCACTTTCCCAACAGTGCACTCTCAAATAGGCTTTTCAGACTATCTCATCTGTTCATTTTATTAATGCAATGTTCCTTCAGTTAATGTGGCCCAACGTACATTCAGTATATAGTGTGAGGGTGTGTTGCAATGTCTGTTATTGAGGAATACTCAACAGTGGGTTGGGGGTCGATTGGACCATGAGTGTGCTATAGGTCATGTGATGACATAAACAGGCCGTATAGGAGTCTGTAAAGTAGCGCACGTACGTGTAGTTCGTGGAGGCATATGTTATGTATTGCATAGTCTGAATCTCTTGAGACTCGTAGAACTACAGTAGTTGAGCCCTTTTTTCCAATATTGATCAATCACATAAACAACCTTGTTAAACGGTTATAAAAATGTGTATAGTGTGAATTTTGTGTATGTTGTGTTTTGCTAGCAGTTGTATAGGGTGCAAATGTATATTTTTTTCATTGATTTGATGTGTAAATTAAATATGAGCTGTGCATTGTGTTTTTACTGTGCAATTTATATCTATTAAAAACCTTTACAAACTTAAACAAACCGCATTGGTCTATTACTCAAAGCACAGTATATACTGTGTATATCACCTTACAATTAAGGTGTGTTCTCCATTAGAGGAATAGTTTTAGTATCTAATGGTGTATCTGTGTGCATACCTGTAGATAAGGACTTTAAGAGGGCCTGAAGCCATGAAAACAAACTAATTCAAGGTCTGTTATGTCATTATATTTCAACACAGGTCGTGGAAACTTGAGTTATTGCCTGAAGTCACTGATAAGACTTTTCTGAAATGTTGCATATTAAGTAGAAACAGTTTTAAGTGCCAAAGGAGACATTCAAACGTTATTTTACCAAAGACCATGGTTCAATTGTTAATATAAGAGCAATATAAGAAAAAGAACTATAATAAGAATGCATATCCTATAATATAAAACTTAAATTATAAAAAAGACAAATGTGAGACCACCTTGTCAGGTTTTCCTCAAGCACTTCATTGTTAAGGCGGCCAGCTTGACAACAAACACCTTGAACCCCTGAAAAGATGTAGCTTTTGTGTCATTTCTAAAGGTGTGTCACAATTATTTTTATTTACATTTGTAGGTACTCTCATATCATATTGCATATGAAACAGCACAGCATGGCGATCCATTGATACCAGCTACCTCACCATCACTAACAGAAATTTTGTGGGAAACATAGCTTGTGCAACTGTCCAATCCAAAAGATTCATTAGAGCCAACAACTCTTGGTAATTCCTCCACCAGCGAGAGGATGGATGGACACCGTGGCAGATGTGTGGGAGGGCTAACCAGGACAGGTGCCAAATGACGTTTGCCCCCAGGGCTCTTTGTACTCACCTCTCTGTGGTGAGCCTGGCACCGAGACTTACATTAAGGCCCTGTGTGTGTGCTGTGCTGTGTGTGTGTGTGTGTGTGTGTGTGTGTGTGTGTGTGTGTGTGTGTGTGTGTGTGTGTGTGTGTGTGTGTGTGTGTTGCGTGTATGTGTGCACCATTTTTGTGTGTGCACACGTGTGTGTGTGTGTGTGTGTGTGTGTGTGTGTGTGTGTGTATGTGTGCACCATTTGTGTGTGTGTGTGTGTGTGTGTGTGTGTGTGTGTGTGTGTGTGTGTGTGTGTGTGTGTGTGTGTGTGTGTGTGTGTGTGTGTGTGCTGTGCTGTGCTGTGTGTGTGTGTGTGTGTGTGTGTGTGTGTGTGTGTGTGTGTGTGTGTGTGTGTGTGTGTGTTGCGTGTATGTGTGCACCATTTTTGTGTGTGCACACGTGTGTGTGTGTGTGTGTGTGTGTGTGTGTGTGTGTGTGTGTGTGTGTGTATGTGTGCACCATTTGTGTGTGTGTGTGTGTGTGTGTGTGTGTGTGTGTGTGTGTGTGTGTGTGTGTGTGTGTGTGTGTGTGTGTGTGTGTGTGTGTGTGTGTGTGTGTGTACTACGTGTATGAGTGTGTACCATTTGTGCATGCGTGTGTGTGTGTGTGCGTGTGCGTGTGCCTGCCGTGTGCCAGGTCATGCAGGAGCCGGTGGCATTTCTTGGCTGCTGCGGCACATTTTCTGCTCTTTTGCTCAGCGCTTAGGACGAATCATTACCATGGATACAGTGCGGTGTGCAGCCATGGGGAATGATTAACACGGGGGCGCACTGCAGAGAACGAGATGTTCACAAAATCACAATGCAGTAAACGGCTTTTAAGATAACTGTCATGTTTAGAGCTTCACCAATCAGCGAAATATCTCAGTATGTAATTACACACATACTGTACTGCCACTTTGACCACAGACATTTCACGTCGAGGCAATGAGATGTTTGCACTAGTATCACAAAAGGATATTATGTGCAGCATTATATGCACTAAACGGCTTTCAAGATAACTACGATGTTCAGAGCTCGAGCGGTCCGCAAAACATCTTAGTCGTAAGCGCGCCAAAACACGTGTCCCTAACCGCCACTTTGACCGCCACACTTTACATGTACCACTTACACAGTTCATTTCCCAGACTTTTAACTATTCATGAAGAGTGCTTGCTATGATGGCACCGATCAGATCACACCCCGTTCCCATTAGGGGCCCCTCTTACGCAGGACATAAGGAGTGCTATTTTAAGCACACACACTGGCCTCAAATCTGCAAAGAGATGAGTCTAAAAATAGTCACATTTCACTAAGTAGTTAATGTCTGTGCTGTGCTATGCTATGCAGCCGACATATGCAAGGCCCATCTGTATGAATGTAGTCTGCTGGACGTTGTGTGTGTGTCTCTCTCTCTCTCTCCCCTCTCTCTCTCTCTCTCTCTCTCTCTCTCTCTCTCTCTCTCTCTCTCTCTCTCTCTCTCTCTCTCTCTCTCCCTTGGCCCTCATTCAGTCATCATTGCCTCGCATTCTCAAGGCATCATTGCCTTCATCAGGGGACTCATAAGTCTTACTACTCACAGCATCCACTTAAGCAGATGCTTGAGGCATGAGCATGACTGGACATGCAGTGATCTTATTATCTTTATAACTGGCTACCTAATTGACTGTCTATTACTAGCCTTTATTATAAGCATCTTCTGTGTTGACCACATGTCGCATACAGTGAGTTAGTTATACAGAATAGTCTCTAAGGAAAAAGAAAAGGATGCACGCACAAGATGAAAATTATTTACACTGGTGACTGATGAAGTCATTGTAGGCATAGCAACGGCACTTTTGACTTTTTCCTGTGGATGGGAAGCCAGAGCAAAGAGGTAGAGAGACGTAGAGAGAAGAGAGGAGCCGCCATTAATAATCTCACGACGTGCGTCGTGTGGCATCTAGTCGTGCCTGTCATGTGCTCTCTTCCTCTTTTTCTCTCCCTTTTCTCTCTCCTCTCCTTTCTCTCTCTCTCTCTCTCTCCCTCACAGGCATACACACATTATTTCTGTCTTTCGCTGTCTACCTTTCTTTCCATCTCTCTCTCTCTCTCTCTCTCTCTCTCTCTCTCTCTCTCTCTCTCTCTCTCTCTCTCTCTCTCTCTCTCTCTCTCTCTCTCTCTCCTGGGGGGAGACAAACCAGCGTACACCGCCAGGAGGTTAATGGGTTTTAAGGAGAGCAACAAGCACTTCAAAAAAGAGAGAAGAAGACCACAAAGGAAGAAAGGGAAAAAAGTGATGAAAGGAAGAAATAAAAGTGAAGAGGAGGGGAAAGAAAAAAAAAATCAAATATTTCAGCATGCGTCTAATCTCTATTGCCATCATCACTTCATCTTCCACTGTGTTCTGGAGATTAGACGTGAAAGGACAGGGAGCGCTCTCTCGTGACCTCTGAAGTGGAGCTCTTATTTGTCTAGTGTGGAATATAAGAAATTCTGGCAGCTATGAATGCAACGTATGTACTTTGAGCTCTCCAAAGAGAGGAGCTTCAAGGGGGGTGCGCCATTAAAAAAGAGGCAAAGTGACTGACATTAATTTGGCTTGAAGCACAACTCATTTACAGAGCAGAGGAGATCACTTTAAAAGCTCTCGTTCAGAATCAATATTTTATTGGTTTGGATGGCTCTCATACCCCTGAAACGAATTAACTGAGGCATCTTTTCTGGTGGGGTACCGCAGTGGGATTCGAGCAAAATAATTGCCCATAATTGTATTACTTTATCTATTCTCTTTTTCTCTCGAAAACAATTCTGTCAGCCTCCGGTACAGCATTACGTCTCAACACTCTTCCAACCAATTTCTGTGATTTGTGAAATTGCTAGTCATGTTGTTGCCAGTTTGGTTCCTGGCTGTGAGTGAATCATTACCAGGACAGCTGTCCACAGGCATCGCAACTGAGTATGTTACAGTGCTGTGCTTGCGTCAGTTAACCATACGGTTATGATCGAAGTGCATGTTTGTGTTTGTGCGACTGTATTTGTGTGCGTGTGTGCGTGTGCGTGTGCGTGCGTGCGTGTGTGTGTGTGCGCGTGTGTGTGTGTTTGAAACTGTGCATATGTGTGTGTGTGTGTGTGTGTGTCAGGATTTGAAGGCTGTTGACTCCATGTCCCGTCTTGGTGGTGTGGGCCTGTGTGTGTGTGTGTGTGTGTGTGTGTGTGTGTGTGTGTGTGTGTGTGTGTGTGTGTGTGTGTGTGTGTGTGTGTGTGTGTGTGTGTGTGTGTGTGTGTGTGTGTGTGTGTAGGTGTGGGTGTGGGTGTCTGTGCGTGCTTCTGTATGTGTCGGCTGGAGTCAGGATTTGAAGGCTGTGGACTCCATGTCCCGTCTTGGTGGTCTGGGTGGTTGTACGCCGGATAAAACCTCCTTGGCATAGAGCGTCTGGTGCAGACCAGCCTGGCGCAGCGCCTGTTCGATCCTCAGCCTGGGATCAGACACAATCTGCAAGGGGGAGGCAGACACAGTCAATCTCAACCCCCCTCTATGTTCTCGTCTCCTATCCTCTCCACCTCTCCTCTCATCTCCACCTCTCCTCTCGTATCCACCTCTCCTCTCATCTCCACCTCTCCTCTCATATCCACCTCTCCTCTCATCTCCACCTCTCCTCTCATATCCACCTCTCCTCTCATCTCCACCTCTCTTCTCATCTCCTCTGCCCTCCTATCCTCCTATCCTCTCCCCTCGTCGTCTCCACACACTTTCTTCCCGTTCCTCTCCTCTCCTCCTCTCCTGTGCTCTCCACATCTCCAACTCAGTCCATCTCAGCCCCCTCTCTGTTCCTCACTTCATCATCTCATCTCCTTGTCTCTCCATCTCTCCTCTCCACCACTCCTATCTTCTCTACTTCTCCCCTCTTCTCTGCCCCCCTCCTCTCTTCTCTCCACATCCACTCCCATCTTCAACTCCTCTTGTCATCTCTCCCCCTCTCCTCTGCTCCCCCTGCTCTCCTCTCCTCTCCTATCCTCTCCTCCTCTTTCCTCTGCTCCCCTTTCCTCTGCTCCTTTCCCCTCTGCTCCCCTTTCCTCTCCTCCTCTCTCCTCTGCTCTCCTTTCCTCTCCTCTCTCGCCTGTATACAGTGATCGATATGTTTGTCTGAGTAAGCAGCACACAGTTCATGGAGCTCTTACTGGCCCTAACAGCCAATTACTTTAAGCTACGTCTCCCCATCTAGGACATTGCTCATTGGCCAATGGGCTTTGACATGGGATTTACAATTGCTACATACACACTGCACAGACTAAAACAAACATCTAATGTAGAGATGTGGTTGGAAGTACCGGAAATGGTAGTGGTCAATATTATATTTACACTCACTCTTGACAAAGAAAGGAAACTTAACGTTACAACTCCTGAAAGATAAAGACCAAAGTTAGTCTCATGACCAACGCAACTGTGGAATCTGAGATCACGAGAAGTGACTGAGGCAGCAAGACCATATGACTGACTATGTACTAGATGTCTAATATTAAAAGAGAAATATTATGTGCAATTCATAATGTTTAAGCACAATTTTATGTGTGACCGTGTTGGTTTCATATTTTCTCCAAAGAGTTGGATGGCCTGAAGCGTTTTGCATGAAACATAACACAACACAACTGTTGTGTGAAAACTTTGCTTATTTGACAACCATGACCCGGACGGATGTCAATCTTCATGGACATATGACATCTAAAATCAGTTGGTTTGATGTCACTTGCTCTGGACAGACATTTTTTGTCACACCGTCTCTTGCCTCCTAACAGGACACTGAGGTGGACATGAACTTGGAACGTCCACACTCGTTACGCAACGCTTGTCATATTTGTCACCGTGCACTGACCCATTGCTGTGCTGAGTGTGTGTGTGTGTTTGGCCTTGAAGTTGTAAGTAAGCAGAGTAAAGGTTCCCTGTTGCAGATTAACCCTTGGCTTCCTATTAGGCTAGTGGTTCCCAATTTTTTTTTCTGCTGGGATCCCCTTTTGGGACCTACGCATATTTTTGTGACCTCCTTTTTTCTTGTCATATTCCAAAAGCCAAACATTTTTTTCCATTAATATTTCCAAATGTCAATATTGTTGTTTTAGGCGTTTTTTGTCATAGACAATATAAGTATGGGATTACACGCTTTCTGCAGGATACATGTGTGCATGCACTTTTCATGCGTGAGCGCATTGGCATGCAGATTCTATGTCAATTTTGCGTGCGGTAGAGCACCAGTCACAATGTACGCAGGTGCAATTTTCACAAAACCGTGAGTGTCGATCTTCCGAACTTCCATGTTTAGTTCGCGGTAGAGCCTAACAATGGTGGAAAACATTATTGAGAGCCCCATTGACTGCTCCCCTAGATGATACCTCCAGTATCATGTGAAGTGCTCCAGTCATCCTGAAGTAAGTATATGTGTACTTGGGCGCACACAGTTGCATGCAGAGTTTTAGGCACACAGCAAGCATATCCCCAGCCTTATATGGGTATTCCCTTCTCTTCTCTTCGCCCCCCCCTGCAATACCTACACACACCCCTAGGGGTCCCAACCCCCAGTTTGGGAACCACTATCATATAGCCAAACAGAGTTGTGGGGCCTCTTTGGGAGTCATGTTGCAACACTCCGGCTGTGGCCAGCTGATATACTGACCAGATTATGAGAAAGTCTTGTTGATAACGGGTGTTAATGATTGTGGCTACCAGGTTTAAACACAGCAGTATAATTCATGCGGTGTAATTATTAATACAATGATGTGCAATTACAC
>NC_085869.1:45247041-45254541 GCF_034702125.1 Engraulis encrasicolus
ACGCACAGGCACGCACGTGGGCACGCACGTATTCACGCACGCACACACGCAAACTCACAGAATGAAAGATACAGATGCACTTCCATACACACACCTAGATACACACACGCACGCATGCACGCACGCATGCATGCACGCCGCACACACACACACACACACGCATAAGAACCACCACCACTCTACAGTAGACACACAGCCACAGTGTCCATTATGGAGCAGGTCCTACACCGGGCTCAGGTCACACGGCCCCCTGGCTGTAGAATGATACGGCACACGCAGTAAGAAGAATACAATGATGCACATATGGCTGCTGCTGCCCTGAATAATCTCAAAAAAAAAATAATAATAACAATAATAATAATAATAATAATAATAATAATAATAATTTCATGTGTAAAACACATTTTCATACAAAGAATGCAGCTCAAAATCCTCTAACAATAAAAGGTAAAAGTTGATCAATTAAAAGCAGCAGGAAAAAGAGCACGTTGACACAGAAAAAAGTAGGCAAGTCGAGCAGTCAGAGTAGTTCGAACTGAGCAAAGACCAGGACAGATAAAGTGCTGATGACGAATGCGTGCACAAGCTTTTCAGTGTCTTGTTTAGAGACAAACGCACGCACGTGGATGAGTTTCTCAGGTGGAAGTAGACGGTTTTGAAAATATTGTTTACCTGTATGTGGGGGGAAAAGTTCAGGTCGGGGTCAAAGGTTACGCCAAGGCTAGTAACAGAGTCTTTAGTGTGCCTTTTTAAGTCACCTTGGCTGGGGTACAGGGCTTTTCGCTTGTCAGCGGGGCCGATAAGCAGGACTTCAGTTTTCTGGATTTAGTATGGAATGGAGAATGGAGGGATGGAGGAATGTAGGGATGATAAAAGTGGGAAAGAAGGTGTGTGTGTGTGTGTTTGTGCGTGTGCGTGTGCGTGTGTGTGTGTGTGTGTGTGTGTGTGTGTGTGGTGGTGGTAGTGGTGGTGGTGGTGGTGGTGGGGGGGGGGGGTTGTCGAGGTTTGGATTGAATTGACATGTGAGTTAAAAGATAAGGCGCGGTTGCTGCCAAGGAAACAGCAGCTGGATCTGGCGGGCAGGGACACAGGCAGACAGACAGGCAGGCAAGCAGGCAGACAGACAGAAAGGCAGATAGCAAGGCAGGCAGACAGACAGACAGGCAGGCATGCAGACAGACAGAAAGGCAGTCAATCAGTCAGTCAGTCAGGCAGGCAGGCAGGCAGGCAGGCAGGCAGGCAGGCAGGCAGGCAGGCAGACAGGTAGGCAGACAGACACGACCTGACGGCACCAAGCTGCTGACATGGCAAGGCGTAAGCCACGATTATGGGATGTCAGCATTGCAAAGTCATCCGTGTAATATTGGGAAAAAATCTGTCTGAAAAATGTCTGCGTGCATGTCTGCATTTGTGTGCTTGTCTGTATGCGGTGTGTGTGTGTGTGTGTGTGTGTGTGTGTGTGTGTGTGTGTGTGTGTGTGTGTGTGTGTGTGTGTGTGTGTGTGTGTGTGTGTGTGTGCCTGCGTGCATGCGTGCGTGTGTGTGTGTGTGTGTGTGTGTGTGTCAGACTGTGGATGAACGTGGATGCATATGTGTGCGTCCATTCATCATTTGCTCAGGCCAGCTGGGGAAACAGGGAATTAGGGAACCTCCAGAAATGCCCATTCCCACATCCCCTTTCCGTATGCTCCACATCACTTCACATATGCTCAACATGGCTTAGAGAATATGCAACAGGACCGCACACACACACACGTACACACACGCGTGTGCTCGCACGCGCACGCACACACACACATACGCACACACACACACACGCACGTACGTCCACGCACACGCACCGACACGCCACGCACACACGCACACACACACATGCACACCACGCACACATGTGTGTGTGTGTACACACACACACACACACACACACACACACACACACACACACACACACACAGGTATTCAAATGTACCGCCCCCCTCCATTACGCACCCATACCTGCCTTTACCAAAGTGAAGAGGGTGGTAAAGGCATGTGTAAGGTTGCTGTGCCCCCCCATGAGCCAGGACGCTACTCACCTGCCCCTGTCCCTGTCCCTCCTGGTGAACAAGTCAGTTCATTCAGTTCCATTTCAGAGAATGTTCAAGTTGAGGGAGCTTTCTTTACTTAATGAAAATGTAAGTTTGCACTGAGAAAGGACTTTAATATACTTCAATACACAATTCACTACATACATAACGTATAACCATAGGTGATGGGTGAACAAATACAAGACACAACTTAAATTATACCTCTGTCTTCAGCTTAGCTTGAAAATGTTTCTCTCTCTCTCTCTCTCTCTCTCTCTCTCTCTCTCTCTCTCTCTCTCTCTCTCTCTCTCTCTGGGCCAAAACATACCAAGGCGGAACGGAACGGTCGCAGGACGGACGCGGTCTTTCTGCTTAGTTTTGGCCGGCGTGCTTTTCTCTGCCTTGCACACTGACAGCGTCGGCGTGCGCGGCCAGTCCTATTCAAAACCCTCCCCACAGCCAAAGCTAGCATGCTACTTTGCCATTCATTTGAATGAGACACCGCCGGTCGCCGGCGTGAAAAATACGCTCGAGTTCTATTTTCCAAATGCAGCGCGGCGCGGAGCCGGCTCCCGCGCCGCTGACGCCCGACTACCGCCAGTTGGTGTGTAAGGACAGATAGGTTTCAATGTATTTTCACCGACGCCGGTAAAAAACGTGGCCGTTCCGCGACGCTTTACCGCCTTGGTGTGTAAGACCCCTTACACGCACTTACGCACGCACCAAAACGAGCAACAAAGCAATCAGCCTATTTTTGTTCATTCATTCACATGGGATGTTTGCAGGTAGTGCCGGTACATATTTGCCAGCATTTGTTTTTCTTTTAAAAACACAATACGCTGAGGCCAAGAGAGGGGAATTTATTCTTACAGGTATTGTTGTATGCTGCTTGGGTGAAAATAAAGTCTGAAATAGTCAAACACTGATAATTGAGTTGTTTTCGACCCATTTCAACTCCCATGCCTCACTACACTGAAGCTTAGAAAATAAAACTTACTTGATGCTGTTTGTAGTGCTTAGGTAAGAAATGAGACCTAAATAGTACACAGATTGAGTTGGGTTCAGCTACTTATAGTTAAGTGCCACAAAACTTTTTTTTGAGGTGGGACTTAATAGCCAGGAAGTTGAGTTGCCCTGAGCTGTGTTTGTGTGTTTTCAGGTGAGGAGAACCAAGCAGGCGGCCAAAGAGAGCAAGGAGAGCAGCCTGCTACGCCAACACCGTACAGTCTGGACCAGAGGCGTATATAAAGAGAGTCTGGCCAACTATGGGTTCGAACGTTCGAGCTATCCCGCTATTTTGATTGGTTCTGGGCTGGTCACATGTTTTATGGACGCCATTTTCGTTCCCCACGCTCCCATTAATGAGTATTATCAGATATAAAAAATAACGCTTCACTATAATATTATTACATTATTATTATGACAAACTGTTGTGCATATGGCTGTAGTGCAGGGCCGGGTCAGGAGAAAAAAACAGCATCGTTTAACTCAACTAGGATTTGGGACATACACGGATATAAACTCTCCTTTATGGAATATAAAGGTCAGAATTAATAACCAGAAAGCAGGAGATTTCTCTGTGTTGTGTGAGGTAAATGTATTTTTTCCCCCTTCGACTTTTGTTAACAATTACTTTTGAAAGAAATAGTCATGATGATGGCATGCTCTCAAAAACTCCTGTCCGCACTTTGAAAACGAATGAAGTTAGGATTCTGTCATAACTTGAAATTAGCTTGTCAAATCTTAATTGCCACCTGTAAGTATGCTATACTGTGAAAACATAACTTTGCCCACCAAGTTATTATTTCTGTCGCGCTAATAAGGTCCTTTCCCCCTGCGATTTAAACTCACGTCCAGTCTCATACTATGAATATCCAGACTCATCCTACGAGCATCCAGACTCATCCTACAGTTCTACTGTCTGCAATCGCGTTTATGCACGGCTGATCACATCGTCATTTTTAAACTACTAAATCTGGACACAACTTGAAACTTTGGCGCAAGTATCACCAGGGTCCCTGTACATGAACTTGACCATTGTTGTAAATATTATTTCTGTACATTACTTAAATATCTACTTTGACGTTGGCCCTACCTAGGCAACAACAACACGGAAGTAACGCTTGAATGCACTGCTGAGCACATCAAAACTATGCTGACAAAACCCTCTTTTAAGCACATCCCTTCTATACGAACAAACTTGTTAACGTTTGTTTTCATATGTTGGGATCTTGATAATACTATAACCCAAGTTTGATGGTCTATGAAGCCTTATTTGTATTTTAAATCCAGCGATTTTGACGGTATGCTGTCCATAGGGTTACACTGTAGAATCCTCGCCGTGGGGAGCGAAAATGGCGTCCATGATTCGAGTTGGCCAGACTCTCTTTATATACGGCTCTGGTCTGGACCAAGGAGCACCAGAGAATAGCCAGAGCTGGGTGACAATACATGTAATAATTTTCCTATTTTAGATGGTTTGGTATCCCTCTTGCTGTTGCTGCTCTGATCTGTTTACTGTAAAGTGACCTTGGGTATTTTAAAAGGTGCTTAAAATAAGAATGCACTATTTGCTATGAACAACACCACCACCAGGACCTTCAACTATTAAACTGAACATACAAACGAGCACATGCATCCACGCAGGGCCCTAAATTAACCTTTTTTCACCAGCAGCAAAAATGGCTAGTGGATGCTAATCTTACAAGCCAAACACAGACTCACTAATGGGTCAAAGTGGCTAGTAAGCTGGTCTTTTCTACGAGCCAAACTGAAATTTCACCAGCATTTGGCCAGTTGGCTGGTGTTAATTTAGAGTCCTCCATCCACTTATGTACACACACACACACACCACCACCACCACCAATACCAGTTAGTGTTGAAGCACCAGACACTAGCCAGAATTGGTTGACAATACAACACCAACACCACCACTACCTTCACCTGGTAAGCTCTCTCACACACACAAACTCAAAGAAATAAAGAAAGAAAGAAAGAAAGAAAGAGAGGAGAGGAGATCAGTCGTATAGTAGCGTATAGTGCATCATGCTACAGCTCAGCATACAGAAAGCGTAACAGCCTGAGACAAACCTATTCATAATATACACAAAGACAAGGAAAACACACACATATAGACCCACAGATATGCACACACACACACACACACACACACACACACACACACACACACACACACACACACACACACACACACACACACACACACACACACACACACACACACACACACACACACGAGGTAGTAGCCTCTGTAGGCCATGAGGTGTGTGCGCTCACCTCTCCCGGTCCCTCCGGGCCTGCTCCTCCATGGCTCTTCTCAGCTCCTGCAGTCGAGCCTCGTCCCTTCTCTGCACCTCCTCGCGCCTCCTGCTCAGCTCCGCGTAGAACTGCTTCACCTGGAGATGATCACACAACACCGTGATTTAGGAGGACACACTTGTTAGTTTAGCAGCAAACATGCAGTCTCATTGTCTATACCTGTATGTGTCCGTGTGTCTGTGTCCGTGTGTCTGTGTCCGTGTGTCCGTGTCCGTGTCCGTGTGTGTCCGTGTGTGTGTGTGTGTGTGTGTGTGTGTGTGTGTGTGTGTGTGTGTGTGTGTGTGTGTGTGTGTGTGTGTGTGTGTGTCATTGTGTGTGTGTGTGTGTGCGTACGTGTGTGTGACACACCTCCTCATTTCATGCATTCTCTTTATTTTCATGGTTATCTGCAGTGCATTGACATTAAAACTGTGCATGAAGACATGAGAGTTATTTGCTTAACAAAAAACAAAAACAAAATCTAGCAGTTGTCCAACAGTGATGTCAGCTATCTACCCAGCTGACTTCTACATACCACAACAGATGGTCCCACACGTCTGAACTTGCAAGCATGATGTTCTTGATCTAATGAGTCACTTGGTCACATAGCAGCCAGTCATAAAATACACCTGCGTTGGAAGGAATCTGTAGCAGGGTTTTCACTCCTAGTTTTCCTTTTGAGACCACCGGTTCCACCACTGTTTCTACCACTGTTGATACCTTTGATAACCAGCTATGTTAGCCCATGTGGCTCATTATCAGATCAAGAAAACCTTGCTTGTATTGACAAATGACTATAACAAGGTTTATACGTCTTACAGTTCTACTTCTACAATTCTAGTGAGCGAATGGATGTTGCGTCCAATTAAGATTGACTTGACTGACTCGTTGCTTTTACTTGAAAATAGAAACAAAAAGAACTTGTTATGATGTGTGCACTGTGTAGAAGATAGACAGCTGACATCGCTGCTGGACAACTGCTAGAATTCAAATGTTCTGTTGAGCACATAATTCTAGGTGTTCATTCAGTTTTGATGCCCTCTGAGAAAATGTACAATGTACAGTAAATAGCAGAGATGGCGCATCCAAACTTTTGCCCTGTACTGTATGTACGTATGTGCCATATACTGCACCATAATGTACTGCATTGTACCATTTGTAGGCACTGTGCGTATGTACAGTAAGTATGTGTACATGTACTGTATGTAACTATGTATGTGCATGTGTCAGTGTGGGAATCAATAACTCAAATGAGACTTAAGAGACTACATTGGCGGTTTGCTTCACAGAGGACAAGAGAAAGCTCCAGATATGACCTGACTGCTGAGGTTGAACTTTCGCGCGCAGACTTATCAATGCAGCTCACTTTGTTCCCACTGACTTTTAAGCCACAGTGCTTTCAGATAGGAGTCATAACCCGAGACACCGCCAAAGACAGCCTTTGATCTCTAAGGAAGATGAGAAAAAGAGCAAGTTTGGCTAAGGCTGGAAGGTTTTGGAACGGAGCGGGTGTGTGGGGGAGAGAGGGGGGCTTGCTGTGCGGCAGAAGACAGTGTCATGTCAACCAAGTTCTGAATTTGGCCTGGATCATTTTCCAGCCATCGCCATCACTCTATTATTTTTTGACTTCACTGATACGTACACACTTAAGACAGAAAAGGCCAGACACAGAAACAAATTGGGAAGGGTTTTTTAATATTTGTTATGGGCCTTTATTTTTCCTTTACTGTGGATAAGAGTAGGACATTGGAGATCATGCAAGTCTACTCAAGGTATGGCTCTCAAGCACGAGGCACCACTTCACACAGATTCAACATCTCCTCCTCCTCATCATCATCATCATCATCATCATCATCATCATCATCATCAGCAGCAGCAGCAGCAGCCGCAGCAGCAGAATCACATTTTTTTTCATCACCAGCCAAAATGACTAGTAGATGTTAATTGTACTAGCTAAACACACTCACTAATGGGTCAAAGTGTCTAGTAAGTTTTCTTCTCTACCAGCTAAACCACCAGCTTTTCAAAAGGTTTGTGGGTGTTAATTTAAAGCCTTATTCACTATCATCACCACCACCACCATCATCACCATCATCATCAACAGATCAAAGAGAAAG
>NC_085869.1:45259541-45274541 GCF_034702125.1 Engraulis encrasicolus
AAAGTGTATTAAAGTCCTTTCTCAGTGCAAACTTAAATTTTCATTAAGCAAACAAAGCTCTTTCAACTTGAACACTCTCTGGAATGGAACTGAATTAAATGACTTGACGGGCGAGGGAGAGGTGGAAGGGTGTGTGTGTGTGTGTGTGTATGCGTGTGTGTCTACAGTACCTGCTCCTTCTGCTATGTCCTCTTGGTTTGTGTGTGTGTGTGTGTGTGTGTGTGTGTGTGTGTGTGTGTGTGTGTGTGTGTGTGTGTGTGTGTGTGTGTGTGTGTGTGTGTGTGTGTGTGAGTGTTTGTGTGTGTCTACAGCACCTGCTCCTTCTGCTGTGTCCTCTTGGCTGCGTGTCTCTCCTGCTCCCTCCTGAGTCTCTCCTGCTCCTCCTCGCGACTCCTCTCCGCGATTGCCTCCTCCAGCCGGGACACCTCCTCCTGACGCGCACGCCACTGCTGGAGCTGGACACACACACACACACACACACACACACAAACACACACTGGTCTGTGAGCTACGGTCACGCACACACACACAGAGTACCATAGTATTAGCCTGTGAGTCAGACATGGTTCTGTGAGTTTGATTGTCGATGCACATGCACATGACAACATTTACACACACACCCCCCACACACACACACAGTGACACACAGAATCACTCATACACACACACACACACACACACACACACACACACACACACACACACACACACACACACACACACACACAAGCTCAGACACACGCAAAAACACACGTAACACACATACACAGGCCTTCAAGTACACTTCCTCCCCTCTGAGCACAGTCTAAATTCTGCACACAACCAGTCCAGAGTTTCCTCCTCCATATTCCCAGGAGACGGACTATGATTTCATGGGCCCCAGGGACAGCCAGCAAGAAAGCCCCCCCTCCATGGCTGTTGCTAGCTTCCAAAAAGGGTTTCAAGGTTTTAGGCCAGAAATTGAAGATGCTATGTTGTTGGGGTTTGTCCCTTGAGAAAATTTGAAAATACAGTGCAATATTTAATGCAGTGTGAGAATGGAAATAAAGGGGCTTCAGGGCCCCCTTGGCTCTTGGGCCCCTGGGCCTGGGCCCTGTAGGCCCATGCAGTAAGCCATGGTTCCCAAACTTTACCCCCTGTGCACCCCCATGTAGATTTCAATGTGGTTCGCGCACCCCCTAAGCATATGTTTGCGCTATGAGATGGCAAATGACCGCACATTATGCAGTCATTTTGGGCAATCCTCATTCCCAATAGACCCAATGGTTTTTATGCCCTCATTACAATGTAACTTGTTGCATGACATACTATGACACAATACACTTCCAATGGACCCTTCCAGCAAACAATTCACAATCCAATTAAAAACTACTTATTGTTCATTAATGCTGTTTAAAAACACACATATCCGCCATTGCTCTATTCAGCTCGCGCACCCCCTTATGGCAGGCCACGCACCCCAGTTTGGGAAACCCTGCAGTAAGCCATGGTTGAGTGTTCCTGACTGACAGGGCTGCTTAGCTTGGGGGCCCCCAGATGCCTGCTGCTACTGCTGAGCACTCAGCTGGAGCATTCCAAACAGGTGGACAGACGTGGACATCGATCAGCCCCACCCCACCCCACCCCACTCAACCCTGCACAGCACAGCGGCAGTGATGGGCAACCTGGATATTCAGAAGCTACAATCCAGTGCCAGATATTCCTAAAAGACCTGGCTTTTGACCTGAAGGTAGTCATGGGTAAGCAGTTAGGGTTTGTGATCGACTCCTAACCCGGCAGGTTGGTGAGGGGAGTAATTAACCATTGCTACCTCCATGACTGAGGTAGCCTGAGCATGGTACCATCCTGCCTCACTGCTCCCTTGGGGCGCCATTGGAGGCTGCCCCCTTGCACGGGTGAGGCGTAAATGCAATTTTGGTGCGTGCACAGTGTGCACTTATGTGGTATGGAGTGCTATGCCACAATGACAATGGGAGTCAGAGTTTCCCAGGTGAGCTTTCACTGTCACTTCACATTTGGAATATGTGACGCTGCACTGTAGCTTCTGTATCCCCATCACTACAATACAGAGCCACATGTCACGTCACAGTCCAATTAATGAATCCCTTCCTCTCTGGTCCAACACTGCACAACAGAGTATTTCAGCACCATAGATTTAAGCGGATGTCACAGGTTAATTGCTTTTCATTTTCCTTATAGTAAATATCTATGAGTCATATGTTGTGCTGTGGGGTATCTCAAAGTGGAATTTAATATGGAAAAGTAGGTACTTTCAATAGCAACTGCGGTGACCCAAGACTCCTTCGCTATACTCTTTAAAGTGCAAGAGGAAGTTCTGCATAATGTGCATGCAGCACAACACACAAGACCCACATACGGCACATGTAGACCAATGGAGCACATTGAGTGTGTATGATACTTTATATTTTGCTTTAAGCACATTGAATGACTGTAAGATAACGTGCTATACAGATGAAATGCTTGATTGTTTGATTGTTTGATTGATTGATTGATTGATTGATTGATTGATTGATTGATTGATTGATTGATTGATTTCACAACAAAGTGTAGCACACTCCAGGATGTCACAGTCCTTCACAGCACAACACAGTATTGTAACAACACCACCCAGCCAGCAAAGTACAGCAGCATGTTCGTTTCAGCATAACCTAAAACAGTACATTATGTCCAGCAAAGTACAATGCAGCACAGCACAGTGTGTCATAGTTAAACACAGCATGATGCCACACAGCAACACATCACCATGTACAATAGAGGCTGTCCAAGGGCTGAACGCTCCCCTCCCTCCTCTAACCTCTCCTGCCAAGTCCTGAGGTCTCTCTCCTCTCTCCTCACGTCCAGAAGACCTCTCTCTCACCACCCCCAGCATTGGCACTTATTCACTCACTCCATCACACATTAGGGGCTGCCACCTCCACTACTGTCAATCTAAGCAGGCCATGGCCAGGGCTGGGGAATAAACACTCCTCCCATCCACCCCCACCTCTCCTCCCCTCCATCTACGCCTCTCCTCCCCTCCTCTCCTCCCCTCCATCTCCACCTATCCAACCCTCCATCTCCTCTCATCTCCTCTTCTCTCCCCAACTCTCCTCTCCTCTCCTTGCCCGCCTCTCATCTCCTCTCCTCTCTTCACTCCTCTCCTCTCCTCTCCTCTCCTCTCCTCTCCTCTCCTCTCCTCTCCTCTCCTCAGCTTGTCCGTGCAAGGCATACAAGCTCGTTTACACCTGAGGGAGGGAGAGGTCATTGGTGGGTTGCCATTTCTGTCGCTCATTCATACTCGGGGGTGTTATTTGTTGCCAAGGCCACCCAGACTGCTGTTCCGTTTGGGTGTGTGAAGTTAACATTAACACACAGATGGAGAGCCCTTCACCATTTTAAATGCACTGAATAATTATTTTTCAACCTAACACCTAAAAGTGCCATATTTCTCTTTTCAAAAACTTTCAAAGCCTTTGCAGTTTATTAAGATTGCTTTCTGCGGCGGGCGCTGTTGCGCGGCATGCGATGAGGACGTGAAACTTTTGAGCTCCCAACAGGTGTCATTTTATTTCCAAAAAAAGACCAACA
This sequence comes from Engraulis encrasicolus, assembly GCF_034702125.1. Classification (NCBI taxonomy): domain Eukaryota; kingdom Metazoa; phylum Chordata; class Actinopteri; order Clupeiformes; family Engraulidae; genus Engraulis; species Engraulis encrasicolus. Next base: position 45,263,130 of record NC_085869.1, read on the forward strand.
CATCGGTATATTTACTTTCTCTAATCATCTCTTGACGTTTCCTAATCACCTTGGACTTATTTGTTTATCCATTTTCGTTGTTGCAATGTCGGGATCAGGGAAATCGTCGAAGCAAAGTAAGCAGCATCGTGCCGCCGCTTCTGCTAGCCAACCGCATGCTGCTGATGAGGAGGTAACGGCGACTATGCTACGAGAGATACTGGAATCATTTAAATCCGAAATATGTAATACAATTGAGTCTGCAGTTCAAGGGCTTCAAGCAGACATTGTCGCGGTTAGGTCGGAACTGGGTTCTACAACGGGGGCTATACAGGAGTCCATTAATCTACAAGAGGAGAGGCTTACTGCCGTTGAGGACTCAGCCACAAAGACTAGCGATACAGTGACCGAACTGGAAGCTACCGTGGGCCGCTATGAGAGGGGAAATACAAAGGCTGCAAGATAAATGTGAGGATTTGGAAAACAGATCGAGGAGGAACAACTTGCGGATAGTTGGCATTGCTGAGGGAGAGGAGGGCAATAAGCCGACGGAGTTCATCTCAAATTTCCTAAAAGACATTTTAGACCTCGAGGAAACGCCACTCATTGACCGTGCCCACCGATTAACCCTCTCCCAGCCCAAGCCCGGTGCACCCAGACCGTTCATCATGAGGGTCCACTTCTTCCACGTCAAAGAAGAAATACTTCGCCTGACAAAAGAAAAAGGAGCCCTTGAGTACAACGAAAATGCCATCTACATATCCGGGGACCTGACTGCTGCTGAAGCCAAAAAGCGGGCTGCGTTCAGCGACGTGAGAAAGATGCTCCAAAACATCCCCGATGCTCGGTTTGGCTTCAGGTATCCTGCTACCCTCAGAATCACCCTGCGCGACAAAGAGGAACAACGCTTCAAGGATCCAAAAAAGGCTTTGAAGTATGTCCAGTTAGCCTCAAAAGCTCAGGTGCCTGGCGTGTGACGATCTTCTTATACAGGTTGCCCTTTCATTCATTTTTTTTCAGTCAGGAATGTTGAAACAGTGTATCTCAGCTGTGTAGTTTGATCGACATTTAAACGGACTGACTCTCTGAACGCAAAGACAATTCTTATGTAGCGTCTTTTTTAAGTGGTTGCATAGTGGGCATAGGCTACACGTTGCCTACTCTATTCTGGTGATTGGTTAAATGTTATGTCACAAATATGCTTGGATTTTTATGTCTGAGCAGGCTACAGCAAGGTTTTTTTTTGCTCTCTTTTTTTTGGTCTTACAATCATTACAGACTTTATGACACCTGGCGGCATAGGTTTTTTTTGCCTCCTCCACTGAACAGCTGTGGTTTCACGGCTCCGAAGCTGCAGTCAAAGCTTCATGTTGGGGTATAGAGTGAGTCTTCTGCACCCATGTTGGGGGGGTGCTTGGTTGGGTGGGAATAGGGGGGTTAATGCAGTATTTTATTGTTGTTATTTTTGTATTGTTTTTATTCGTTGCTTTAACCTATTTTTTGTTTTATGGCCACAATACATTTTACAATATACACTTGCTATGGATACAAATTTACAAATATATTGCCTATGGTGATATCATGGCTTATATTAATTTTGCTAGCTGGAATGTCAAAGGACTAGGTCGTCCCACGAAACTCAACAAGGTGTTGGCACATTTAAACACCCTGCATGTTCAGATTGCATTTCTTCAAGAAACGCATCTGTCCGTCTCTGAACAGATGAAACTGAGAAGGAGTTGGTCTCTCACAGAGTTTTCACTCCCTCTTCAATAGCAGGGCCAGGGGGGTTGCCATCATAATTCACAAAAATGTAATGTTTACTGCTTCAGATGTTATTGCTGATAGGGGAGGGAGATATGTAATTGTCACTGGGACTTTATTCAATACTCCTGTAATTTTGGCCAATGTGTATGCACCTAATTATGACGATGAGGGTTTTTTTGTTAAGTTTCTATCTTCTATTCCAAACCTTGACTCTCATCAGCTGATCGTAGGTGGCGACCTGAACACTTGCCTGGACTCCTCGCTGGATAGGTCATCTAAAAGACAAATAACTACATCCAGGTCAGCTAAGGTTATCAATAGTTTCCTCACAGATTACGCCGTGGTGGATGTGTGGCGTTCTCTTAACCCAACTAGTAGGGCTTACTCATTTTTTTCTAATGTTCACCAAACAATCTCCCGTATTGATTATTTTCTTTTGGACAAGAAGCTCATCCCATCAGTCAAGGCTTGTACATATGAAGCAATAGTCATTTCTGATCACTCACCTCTTTCTCTTAAACTAAAATTTGATGACATACCAATGACCCATCCACGGTGGAGATTTGATACAAGTATGCTTTCAGATGAATATATGACCAGGGTTATTGCTGCTAGCCTTGACTTTTACATACATACAAACTCTACTCCAGACGTGTCCCACTGTACAATTTGGGAAGCTCTTAAAGCCTTCATGAGGGGTCGCTTGATATCTATATCATCATTCCAGAAAAAACAGCACTCACAGGAAATAACTCGTCTGACTCAACAAATTCGTCAAATTGATGACCAGCTAGCCAGTGATCCTTCACCTGAACTAATTAAGGACCGTCTTCTTGTCAAAGCAGAATTTGATACACTTACTACAAAGGATATTGAAAAAATGATACTTAGATCTAGGCATTTATACTATGAATCTGGTGAAAAAGCACATAGGCTTCTTGCTCACCAGCTTAGACAGTCATCTGCTTCTAACATTATTTCTGAAATCAAGACACCAAATGGGCTTACACATGACTTTTCAGAAATAAATAATGCCTTTAGGGAACATTATATATCATTATATACTTCTGAACAAAATTGTACCCCAGTGGAGATGGAGCAGTTCTTTACAGATATTACTATCCCTCAGGTTGATGAAGCCACTGTAGACTCCTTAGACAGCCCAATATCTCTTGAAGAGGTTTAAGGCAGCTATATCTGCCCTGCAAACCAACAAAAGTCCTGGGACCTGACGGCTTCACAGTGGAATTTTTACAAAGCATTCTCTGCTCAGTTGATACCACTGTTATTAGATATGTACAACGAGTCATTTGAATTGGGACATCTGCCCCAAACGTTATGTGAGGCATCTATTATCTTGTTATTAAAGAAAAATAAGGACCCCCTTCTATGTGGCTCATATCGCCCAGTATCACTTTTGCCAGTTGATTTTAAGATTTTAGCAAAAGGTCCTGGCCACTCGTCTAGAGTCTATACTTCCACATATTATCTCTCCAGACCCAAACTGGATTTGTTAAAAACAGGTTTTCCTTTTTCAACATTCGTCGACTTTTCAATATTATTTATCATCCATCCAGGCTACTACATCAGAGGTAATTATTTCATTGGATGCTGAAACTGCATTTGACAGAATTAGCTGGCGATATTTGTTTTATACATTAGAAAGATTTGGTTTTGGAAAAAACTTCATTTCATGGGTCAAATTATTATATGCAGCCCCTATGTCTTCAGTGAGGACAAATAATGTTTCGTCTGAACCTTTCTCAGTCTCACGTGGCACGCGACAGGGGTGCCCTTTGTCACCCCTGTTGTTTGCTGTTGCAATTGAGCCATTGGCCTTGTTTTTACGCCAGACAACGCAACTCACAGGGATTTTCAGGGAGGGTCAAGAACATAGAGTTTCACTCTATGCAGATGACCTATTATTATACCTCTCTGACTACTCTCATTCACTCCCAGCTGCACTAAATATATTGGAAAGATTTGGTAAGCTCTCAGGTTATAAAATTAACCTCTCTAAGAGCGAGCTCTTCCCAGTAAATAATGTAGCTTGTTCAATGTCATTCAACACATCCCCTTTCAAAGTAACGTCTAAGTTTACATATCTGGGAATCAATGTGCCAGATAAATTCTCAAAGCTGTTTAAAGAGAATTTCACCCCTCTTGTGGCAAAAGTTGAACAGCTCTTAAAACGCTGGACTCAACTCCCCCTGTCTGTTGCAGGACGAATTAAATTCTATAAAAAAATGTCTATACTCCCCAAGTTTACGTATCTGTTCCAGAATATCCCGGTTTTTATCCCAAAGTCCTTTTTTCGCAAACTTGACAGCATCCTTTCATCTTTCATTTGGAACCACAAAACTGCTAGGGCAAGAAAAGGTTTGCTGACCCAACCAAAACGTTTAGGTGGCATGTCTCTTCCTGATTTTCAATTATACTATTGGGCATGTAACATAAGACCTATGTTGCATTGGCTATATGAGGACCCTGGTGCTGATGCACTTTCTTGGCAGTATATTGAATCACAGTCATGTAAACCATCTTCACTAGCAGCTCTTGTATATTCACCTCTTTCATCAAAAACAAATCATACAACTAATTTGCTGGTGAAAACATCTATGAAAATATGGACACAGATCAGGAGGCATTTTGGCTGGCACTCCATTTCATTTAGAGCACCCGTCTATGCTAATCATTGCTTTAAACCATCTGTTATCGACAAGGCTTTCCTAATATGGCACAACGCAGGGATTAAGCAGTTTGAGAATTTATATCACAATAGTACTTTTGTTTCTTTCCAGTATCTCCATGACACGTATAATATCCCAAAAAAACATTTTTTCCGCTTTCTTCAAATTCGTAACTATATTAGGAATATATCCCCAACATTTCCAAGTCAACCTCCTTGTGCTCCCTATGACCATGTACTATTGAGGCCTTTGTCATTCAAGGGTATCATATCAGCCTGTTATGGCAGGCTGATGGCACTTTCATCCTCAAACACCTCTGAATTGAAATCTCAATGGGAAGGTGAGCTTGGGGAGTCAATTAGTGAAGAAACGTGGGAAGCAGCCTTGGACCGGGGTTCATAGCTCTTCAATATGTGCCAGACATGGGTTCCTACAATTTAAAGTTTTACACGTTCCCACTGGACTAAATTAAGAATGTCTAAACGTTTTCCTGATGTTGACCCTCTATGCGATCGATGTAAGTGCGCTCCTGCATCACATACCCACATGTTCTGGTCATGTCATAAACTAGCAAAATATTGGTCATCCATCTTTGACATAATATCAGGTTTCCTTGATCAACCAGTATCACCATGTCCTGTGATTGGGATATTTGGGGTGGTACCTGATCATTTAGGTCTAACTAATGCACAATCCCATAGTATTGCCTTCCTAACACTTCTGGCCAGACGGCTGATTTTGATGAAATGGAAAGACTGTAAACCCCCAACTGTAACACATTGGGTCAAGGAAGTTCTGTATTTCCTCAAATTGGAAAAAGTAAGACATTCTCTTAAGGACTTAGCAAAGGGTCCAACAACAGACACTTATAGGAAAATATGGGGACCTTTCCTAGACTATATAAAGACACACACCACACTGTCCATATAATAGGCTAGAGCAAAAAGTGTACTCCATAGCAAAGATTGTGAAAAGTCACAAAATATTTTGATGTGGTCTTTTTGTATGTTTTTTTTTTTTTTTCTCTCTCTTCTTTTCTTTTTCTTTGTATTTGATCCTTCAATTGTCTTTGGTCATATACCTTTGGCTGTCATTATGTTAATATTAGTTTTTCTGTTATTTATTTATTTATTTTATTTTTTTCTGGATTTTTTTTTGTATTGTCAGTTATTACATTTAATGCCAAAAAATACTCAGACTTGTTTTATGATGTCATGTATATTCTAAAGCGAAATAAAAAAGAATGTTAAAACAAAAAAAAGAAAAAAAGATTGCTTTCTGCATCCTGTCGCTTTTTCTTATCCATGAAGCACCGTGAAATTACTGTGGCTGTTGCACCAAGTTCATTGATGAAGCTTGGTCTGCCGCACCGCCCTTGGACAGATTTTTCTTTTTGCATAGGCAAGGTCTTTCAAATACCTCTGTATACCAGACAGATACACAATCAATCATAGCATTTACTCCAGTGATAAATGTGAAGTGAGTTTTTTTTTCATTGCAGCCTGTTTTCCCAGGCAACGGATTAGCTGAGAACAGGCCGATTCATTCTGACTGACGCTAACGTGAAATGTCAATGTAAACGTCACAGACAGGATGCGCTGGCCAAGCCACACACACTCTCTCTCTCTCTCACACACACACACACACACACACACACACACACACACACACACACACACACACACACACACACACACACACACACACACAGATCCACATGCCGGGCTCATTTTGAAATGCCACTGTCGTGTAAGAAAATGGTCAATACAAATGAAATAGCCCCAGTTTTTCCTCAGTCATAACAGGGATTAAACCAGAAAAGAGCTGCATGGTTATTGCATTGTTACTCATGCAATCTCTTAAGCTACCAAAAGTGACCTACTACCTGAGCGACGGAAGTCATTATTTCTCTATGGAGGGTCTGCGAATAAAGTGACCAAAGCGACCAGAGCGACCTGGGCGACGAGAGCGACCAGAACGACCTTGGGGGATAAGAACGAATTTCAGCAGTTAAAGTCAAGCTAATATTATGGTAATGAGCTATGACGCGGTTCAGCGAAAACCAACTGGAATGTTCATATCTCCAAATGTCCCGGGCTGACAAGTCAGAGCTGTTATTGGCATGTTGTATTTAGCTGATCACATGTCACGTCCAGAGCTAATAAAACCAATTCATGGCGAAACTTCTTCTGCGACCTTTGCTTCTTGGGTAGCGCAGCTCATTTCTGGTGTACGGTTTTACTCAAAGGGGTGCGAGAAAACATGAGCCAAATCAGTGGACTGACAGATGAAGATGGCGGCAAGACATGACAGTTACTCTCATATTCCCTAATTGCAGCGGCATTTTCCCGCCTCATTTCCTTTCGGTTTTGATACCAGCCAAGTTTTTTTTTGTGCTTTTTTTTCATCCCGATGTTGTGAGAGAGGGGAATGAGTGAGAAATTTCCATCTCTTTCCTTCTGCGCATATTAAAACATGCCAACCATGTGCACTTAATAAACTTTGATGATCACTCTCTGCTGCGTGGTGGTGAATATGACAGGCTGCGAGTGTTAACATAAATTAGCTTGGGCTGTTTGCTTCCTGTTCTGACAGTTAAGGAGCGCCTCCCTGTAATTAGCAGATGAGTTCTTTGGCGACGATAGGTTTGCTTAAGCGTGTGTGTGTTTCTGTGTGTATGTGTTTGTGTGTGTGTGTGCGTGTATGTGTGTGTGGGAGGGGGGGGGTGATGTCTCCTTTGCTGCAGCTAGATAACATCTGAAGCATCTGAAGTCACTTTCCCATTAATTGCCACATTAAAAATAGTTTGACCCACAGAGACATCTAGCCTGGTAAACCATGTCCTTACTTCCTTTCCTGAATTTATCATATTGAGAAGTATTACATCTTAATGTTTAAGGTGATGGATCTGCCTTTCTCAAATCAATAGGTTTGGTCATTATGATACATAATTAACCTGACTATAAACCTTTGTATGAGCCACGAATAAAAACATCATGTGATGCAGGGCTGGCCAGTGCTAGACTGCCAATTATATTGACATTAGAGCCAGCCAATCACAGTGTAGGTCTTCCTGTTCCTTTCTAAGGGTATTTTCAGATACAGTCCCCTTTAAATGAACTGTTCTGAGTTATCTTTGTTTTCACATTGTGAGTGTATTACAAAAATGACCAGGTGCTCTTTCCTGTCCCTTTAGACTTGTATGGGGTGTCAGTCCACTTTTTGATCACGCCCGGTCCTCTAGAGCTCTCCTTAAGTGATTACATTTACACAGGTCTAACTTGGCAGGACTCTTCATTGTACCCAGACCCTCGGAAGTGGACCATATTGAGACCTTTGTTGATATGGTCTTAGTACAGTTCACTTCCAAGGGGTTTGGGCACGCTTTGGAGTGTTTACATACAGTTATGCACAGAAAATGCTGAGTCACAGGTCTGAGTTTAAGCGGCTGAAAGGGACCAAGCATGAAAATGCCCTAAAAGCATTAAAATCATTCATCCTAATCACATTGTCAACGTTATCACCATCATTCGCAACGGCATCATCGTTAGGTAAAATTCTAACCTGTGGAACTGAAGCCAGACCCTCAGTTAAAAATGACAAAGTATGAGTGGCTCATTTACCTGACATAATAAATGGAGAGAGAAAAAACACACTCCCGAGCTGAGCCTCATTATTTATTATACCACCATGTCCACAAGGAGACACATTTCAGCCCTTAAGCCATCATCAGTGCGTAGCGAGCAGGTTTTTCTCCATTTTATGTTTGCACACCTTTTTACGCACACCCAAAGTTATTTATTTTACTTTAGAAGTTGAGCGTGCCCATCACTGCTTCATTTACCAGACAACACATCCTTAGACGAGATAAGGAGCCATGAGAGGTTTGAGGAGACCATCTTGGGAATTTTCCAGAATAAAACCTCAACTCCATCATCACCAACACCACCACCACCATTACCACCCCGGTGGCGGTGGCTTTAAGTGACAGGATGAGACAAATGAGTTTGGGCTTTTTACAACCAAATAAAACAGCTCCCCCCACAGAGCCTCCCACTCTTTGATGGCCAGAGAGAGAGAGAGAGAGAGAGAGAGAGAGAGAGAGAGAGAGAGAGAGAGAGAGAGAGAGAGAGAGAGAGAGAGCTTTGGAGGTGGCGTAGTGTAAACAGTCTGACACACACACACACACACACACACACACACACACACACACACACACACACACACACACACACACACACACACACACACACACACACACACACATAAAGGCACACACATGCACACGCGCACATGCACAGACACACACACACACACACACACACACACACACAACCAGTCACACACACACACACACACACACGCGCGCACACAGACACACACACACACACACACACACACACCTGCACGCACGCGCACACACACGCAGACACGCACACACACGCACACATACACGAAGGCACACACACAGACACACCCTTGATAGCACCGATGAAGAGGTGGTAGACAACACAGTCTGTTTCACATCCTCTGACGCAGGGGAGTTTGAACAAACTGGTTTCTCACACACACACACACCGGTATCTCATAGTGGAGTGTAGAGTTTTACTGTGGACTCATGGTGAGAGACAAGGCTCAGAGCTTACCGAAAGTATGCATGCATACAGCATAGTGCTTCACAGAGGTGCATACGGCAGAAGAACAAGTAATCTTACTGATGTAATAACAACAGCCCTGTAGTACGTGATCTTAATAAAGTTTATGCATCCCACTGAACCTGATGAAGAGTAAGAGTATTTGAAGAGTTCCGTTGCAACATTACTTAAAATATCTTTTTTTACATTTGCATTTTATTATTGGACATGACTGTTCATATACCCTTTTATCTACATGTGAATTCTTGCCATTCAAATATTTTGAGAACATACTTTTTTAAAACCTACTATGTAATATGCTTTTTAAAATGGTATGCAATGCCCAATACACAAATGTCAGTTTCCTGAAATGTCGAAAATGGATAAAAGACATTTTGCAACGAAGCCCTTCATTTCTATTACTTTATACATCGCTGGTGCTTCACTGCACCAAAACAGCTACATTTACCAGCACAGTTTGGAATATCTATAAAGAATATCTAATAAAATACACAAGTTAAAACATTTTACACTACTACACCAATATGAGTTTTTTGGCACTGTGTGTGGCATACAGGAAACTTTGATAGACGTTGAGTTAATTTGGCAGTGAGGAAATATTCTGTTGCTTTGAGCAAAGCAAACTTCATAATAAAGCAAAACTTTCAAGTTGCATTTCATCAATACCGTCTGTAGTGAATACAGTTGAAGCTACAGGTACAGGTACAATTTCACAAATGAGTTCCCCTGTTGTGTAATCCGTTTGGCACATACACACATCCATGCTCGCACACACACACACGCACACGCACACACACACGCACACGCACACGCACACGCACACGCACACGCACACGCACACGCACACGCACACACACACGCACACGCACACACCTGGGAGAGTATAAAAAACACCGTAAAAGAATACACGCAATGTGCTCACACACACACACACACACACACACACACACACACACACACACACACACACACACACACACACACACACACACACACACACACACACACACACACACACACACACACACACACACACACACACTGTTTTACCCGCCCCAATAACTATCTACCATAATTGCACCATCAATCAAGGGCCACACTGCCCCAGATAAGATAACTCGGGGCCAAACGGTGGGAACCAGAAGACTGAAAGTGTGTGTGTGTGTGTGTGTGTGTGTGTGTGTGTGTGTGTGTGTGTGTGTGTGTGTGTGTGTGTGTGTGTGTGTGTGTGTGTGTGTGTGTGTGTGTGTGTGGGAGAGAGAGAGTGTGTGAGTGAGAGAGAGAGAGAGAGAGAGAGAGAGAGAGAGAGAGAGAGAGAGAGAGAGAGAGAGAGACAGAGACAGAGACAGAGACAGAGAAAGAGAGTGTGTGTGTGTGAATGTGAACGTGAATGTGAGTGTGAGTGTAAGTGTAAGTGTGAGTGTATGTGAGAAGAAAACAAACAATTTTTGCCAGCTCTGCCTTTTTTTCTGCCTGCCTCTGAGCTACTCGCAAGCAGCCACCGGTGGAGGTAGCAAAGCTTCGGACAAAACATTACCATTACCACACACACACTCACTCACACCACACACATGCACAGACACACCACAGCCACACATCACACATCACACACACAGACACACACACACACACACACACACACACACACACACACACACACACACACACACACACACACACACACACACACAAGCTCCACTCCTCCATTCCTCAGCACCGCATGCAATTTCCTTGTGTGTACACTCATTGCACAAGTTTCACAGTCTCAGTCTGGCTAGTCTTTACCTGGTCTGAACTTGGAAAATTGTTTATTGAAGTAAACCTCCCACAAAACCTTCAGCACTGCCAAACCCACACTATTTATTCCCAATTTGTCTGAAAGACAACTTTGCCACCTGAGGTTACGAAACAGAAAGCTACCTTCCAATTTTTTTTCTCCCCTAAAACTTCATTACTAGTTTTTTTCCACGCCATTCTGCCGACATCAGCCATCCTTGCGTTGGAGGTTAATGAGTCGTGTATATCTGTAAATGCCAGCGCACAAAAGAGCAGCTGCCATTTCATAATCGCTCTGCTAAAGCGCTCCCTCCGTCCCTCCGACGCCTCAGCTCAGCTCTAATGTGCTGCTGCATTGTTCAGTTGGCAGCCACTGTATACTGTGGCCACGGCGCTAGCTGACTTGACTGACTGGCTGACTGGGGGATCTATATAAAGGGAGCTGCTAATGGGTTCTTTCATGGAGCAAACACACACTGTAGATAAGCACACACACATACACACGCACTTAAACACACAGAAAATAGTCACTCACACATGCCTTT
>NC_085869.1:45277041-45279541 GCF_034702125.1 Engraulis encrasicolus
TGTGTGTGTAAGAGTGTAAGAAGGAGGGCAGTACAGAGAAGATCAATGGCGTGCAGATGAGCAGCTAATCCAGCGGAGCCTGGCAGCACCGCCACCCAGGCACACACACACACACACACACACACACACACACACACACACACACACACACACACACACACACACACACACACACACACACACACACACACACACACACACACACACACACACACACAAACTCGCCGCTTTGTGTGGCACATTAGCATTTAAGCCTCAGTGCTTCACCACTGTCTATCAGGCTTTGGTGTGTGTGTGTGTGTGTGTGTGTGTGTGTGTGTGTGTGTGTGTGTGTGTGTGTGTGTGTGTGTGTGTGTGTGTGTGTGTGTGTGTGTGTGTGTGTGTGTGTGTAGCATCCCTGTGTGAGTGTGCACGTGTGAGTATCCCTGTGTGTGCATGCGTGTTTGTGTCTATGTGTGTATACGCACCAGTGTACCGTTCCCGGGCTCTCCCTCACAATGAGTGATCAAAGGTTGTCTAAGAGCTCCCCGTTAGCTTTGCCAGGACAACATGGCATCATGAAAGTAAGCAAGATAACACGCCAACTTGAACTGTCCATCGCTGTTTGTGCACGAGGCCTTTGCATGTTGACTTGTGCTCACCAACACAATGTGGCAGGTTAGGTTTAGGGATGGTTTTGGTCTGAGCACAATTTTGCAACAAATTCGCCATTTCCCTTGCTTGTTTCGCTGTTCTTCAAAAATCACAGCAGCGGAAAACGCTTTACTGACAGTTTAGGGTTCTGACATGGTTTTGGTTGGACACAGCAGAGCATACTCGCGTTTAGCAACACAAATTGCTCGTGGCAACAGAAATTCGCCAACACAGCAAGAAAAATCGGTGAACCTTGTCACGTGACAAAAGTGCTTTCCCACGGCGTTGAGGACCACGACTTAACTTGCAAAGGCGTCGCAACTCGGCGCGGAATGCACTGGCGTGAGATACGCACACCTTTGCATGATGCCACTCTGGCCAGGACCTGTTCCTTGGCAGCTGCGCTTGGTTGCCAAGCAGATGAGTGGAGGAGAGTTTCACAATGGAATGGAATGGCGAGAATAACTTGGTGGTGGTGGTACCAGCGGGGGCTATTGCTACTCTAAATACAGGGTATCTGCATTTCAGTATAGGAGAAATGTGTCATGCTTCTCTCCTTCTCGCTTTCTCCCGCTCGCTTTTTGCTTTTCGCTTTTCTTCTCTCTCTTTCTCTCTCTCTCCCTCCCTCTCTCTCTCTCTCTGTCGCTCTCTCTCCAGCCCTCCCTTTTGTCTTCCATCTCTCTCTCACTCTCTTTCTCATTCTCTCTCCATTTCTCTCACTATCTTTATCTCTCCCTCACATACACACACATACACACACACACACACTCTGAAATTCTCTTTCAGCATCTGCTCTGAATGATTGATCTCGTGTCCCACTACATAATCTAAATGCCTCATTTGCTGATTTCCCTCACCACAATCGCTCATCAGACGCCTGGCAGAGAAAAACAGTGGGGACACACATTCACACACACACACACACACACACACACACAGCTCTCTCTCTCTCTCTCTCTCTCTCTCTCTCTCTCTCACACACACACACACACACACACACACACACACACACACACACACACACACACACACACACACACACACACACACACACACACACACACACACACACACACACACACACACACACACACCAAAACACACACAGCTGCACCACAGGCAATAGTAGAAGGGATGTCAAAGGGGGAAAGACAAAAACAGAGAGAAAGAGAGAGCGAATGTCTACGTGGTAGCCATGGCAATGCATGATGGCTGGGGTCCCTGGGCAGGGAGAGAGGGAGGAAGAGAGGGAGAGAGGGAGGAAGAGAGGGAGAGAGGGAGGAAGCCGGAGGGGTATGTTGAAATGATAACATGGGCTAAATGAGGTGACGAACTGAGAAAAACACACTCGGAAATACATGCAGGGCCAGTGGGGCTCTACTGGTGGGGAAAACACAAAACTTTCCCCAGCAAACACACACACACACACACGGGCTCACGCACACGCACATGGACACACAAACACGCACACACAAACACACACACACACACACTCAGAGGTCTAGTTCTCCCTCCCCAGGGTAACTCTCTTCAATTCAAGGCTGAAGAGTAGAAATCGGAGAGAGAGAGAGAGAGTAGGAGAGAGAGAGAGGGGGGGGGGGGGTAGAGATAGAGATATAGATAGAGAGAAATAATGTGAGTGTGAGTGTCTGAGAGAGAGGAAAACACAGCTCTGCCTTTTTTCTGTGTGTGTCTGTGTGTGTGTGTGTGTGTGTGTGTGTGTGTGTGTGTGTGTGTGTGTGTGTGTGTGTGTGTGTGTGTGTGTGTGTGTGTGTGTGTGTGTGTGTGTGTGTGTGTGTTTGAAAGAGAAGGGGATATTAAAAGTTATGTAGTTCGTGCACAGGTGAAAACCCGAGGCTATGGCCAC
>NC_085869.1:45284541-45299541 GCF_034702125.1 Engraulis encrasicolus
AGGAGGTTAGATAAGTAATCGTGGCCAATTGGGGCCCGTCTGAACCTCCCGTCACTCGTCTGTTTTGAGTAGCAACTCTGCTGACAGGTCATGGCGTCTGAAGTCGCGCACGTATAATGTTCACGCCATGACGAATGACTGGAGCTCAATGAGAAAATACTTCTAGAGTGAGAAGTTGTCTGAGCTAATAGATTTCACACTGGGCTGGAAAGATTGGCCAGGCCAAGCTTGCCCGATCATTGCAATCTGCTGTACCATTAATGATGTAGGAATTAACATTCCTCTCAAACTTCACCACATGAGATCTAAAAAAAATGCAGACCAGTTCGTACAAACATACTCCGTTCCAAACCGTCATGTCAGCCAAATGAGAGCGTAACATCTGCTGCTTATTACAGGCGCTGCATCTCTGACTCAGTGCCGTCTTTTTCCACCAACGCTGTAATTTGACTTAGCGGGCTACACGGTCCCAAACCACGGACTTAAGTACTGTACAAAAAAAATCAACAACTGCAACTCCCTCTCTGCAAGTCCATACCTGGCACGAGTCTCGTGTTGTTGCTGTTGTTGTAGCCTTCTTCTCGAAACTGGACTCAACGGCCCTGAGTCAGCGGTGTGCGGGAGGAAAACAAAGTACTTGACAGCTCTACGCTGCATTTGTGAGCAGGGTTCAACGTCTTTACAATGTCAAACACAATGTAAAGAATCGTCTGGCCTCTTAGGAATTATAACAGGGGCAACATCTCTCCCTAACATTGACAGAGGGTCTCTGAGTCAGGTTTATTTTTTTCACAGCTGGGACAGTGCAGTGCACTGGGGGGTACAGTTGCAAAAAAAGTGATGTCTAACTGGGAGGCTAGATGGTAGCGTAGCACTGTGACTAGCTTAGAGAGGGGAGAGTTTACTAGCGATGCACAGCATGCCCTTGTCCCTGAGGTCACGCACTGCAGATGTTTTGCTAATTATAACACTACACATGTTGTCGTCAAGCCAACTAGCCATCCTCCACCTCTGCTTAAGAGCTTAAACTCCGGGGAGTTATGGTCCTGGTATATTACCCAGGCGGCTTAATACTCTGGTGGCGATGTGTTAGTTGTTGATTAATAATCAGTTGATGTTATGGTATCTTGAGGCATTCGTAGTTTCGGTACAGTACCTAGAGGGGTTCAGGTGGATGGTACTTTACCAAATGACTTCATGTTCACATGATAATGGTGCGCATTAGTTCAGGTGATGAGGTGTTCTACCTATAGGCCTAATAATAATCATGTGTTAGAGGGTTAACGTTCCTGATGGAGTAGCATGGTGTACCTTGTCCCTGAGCTGGCTGCAGATGTGCTGCTGGTTCTGCCGGTCCTCTTCCAGGGCGGCCTGCTGCTGCTGGTGCAGCCGGGCCTCCTCCAGTGCGGCCTGGGCCGTGGCCAGCAGCTCCGCACGGTCGCGCCGCCACCCCTCCAGCAGGGCCCTCTTCTGGGCCAGGGAGAAGCGGTACCAGTCCCAGGTACACTCGTGCTCTATCTGGGTGAGATAGGATAGAATAGGATAGGATGAGCCTTTTATTGTCTCTTCTAGAGAAATTTGTATTGGGCACTGAAAGTCTGAATTTCACACCAATTTCACACATCAAACACAATAGACAACACAAAAAACACACAATAAACTTGCAAGAATACACCAAACAAGAGCAGAACATACACATGAAGATAGCACAGTACAGTACAAGTACATGCACACACACAACACAAACACACACACACACACACACACACACACACACACACACACACACACACACACACACACACACACACATTGAAGAAGAGAGAAAAAAAACATATACTGTACATACACACATATAGACAAATAAAGTATACACACAATCGGATGTGTGCATGCCCGCCTACTCACACAGTCACACACAGTCACACACATACCCATGCATAGGCATGCACACACACACCACACACACACACACACACACACACACACACACACACACACACACACACACACACACACACACACACACACACACACACACACACACACACACACACACACACACACACACACACACAAAAGCGTGTATTTTTGACCTCCCATGGGGAGGCGGCGAACACCCACTCAACCCTGAGATTAATTCCTACAGTACGCGTGGTGCCTGGGGGGCGTACTGGCAGGGAACATGTTCATACTGTATAGGTTATAACAAACACTGGCCGAATCTCAAAGGACCCTTTTGACTCCTAATATTTTTTCCCGGTGTGTGTGTGTGTGTGTGTGTGTGTGTGTGTGTGTGTGTGTGTGTGTGTGTGTGTGTGTGTGTGTGTGTGTGTGTGTGTGTGTGTGTGTGTGTGTGTGTGTGTGTGTGTGTGTACAGGTGCATACTTTATGTGTATTAATTTTTTTTATTTGTGTGTTATGTGTGTGTGTGTGTCTAAGTTCCAAGCAGATCATATTTTTTATTACTTTTTTTAGCACTACTTCTCTATGTAGTCAAGCCAATATCCCTCAACCCCGACCCCCACTCTGCCCCCTCTCCCCACCTACCCCCATCCTCCCTCCCTGCCTCCTCAGAGTGCAATGCTAGCAGCCCTCAGGGCTCTGCTTCACTACCTCATGACTTCACCTGTGCTGCACTGCGAGAGCACCAGCACTTTACCCAACGGCACTCAGCCACCCCAGCAGTAATCTGCACTGGATGTTCGTTCAGGGGGCCACGCTCCCCCCACCCCCAGCGGAAGCCCTTCATCTTGGGGGCACGTGGGAGCCGGTGAGCAGGCAAGCTAGCGAGTGAAACCTGGAGCTATTCATCAACCCCCATGGCAGGCTGGAGGAGGGAAGTCTCTCCAGCACGTGGCCTCAATGGCAGAGGAGAGGAGAGCTCAGAGGTGCAGCGTACTGCCCTACAAGGGCAAAGTGAAGAAACTAGATATTTTGTCAAAATGGCTGAAAAAAGCCCCTGGGCCCAAGGCAGGGGGTCAGGATTTGGCTAGTTAGCTTCGCCGAGAGACACTTTCTCATCGCCATTTTCACGAATTCGCTCATTTCCGACGCCACTTCGCTCCTGATGATATAGCTTTCTGGTCAGTCAGTAACGTGGCACGTAATTGGCTGAGTAAACTGTTGGCGGAAATGGGCTCTGTGAAACTCCATTTTGGAAGCTGAAAAATGAATTCAATTTTGGCTGAATTCACTAGCCTATTATTCCCCATTGAAATGGGTAGGACTTATTCACTCTCTCCAGGTCTTATACTACCTCCATGGCCCAAGGTCATGGCCAATTATGACCTTGGCAGATCGTGTGGAGGGGGTATATTGGTGTTTCACCCTGGGGCCCTGTGTGAAATTGTTCCACCAATGTGTGCTAACTAAGCAGACTCTGCACTGGATGCACCCAAAGTGTGGTCACAAAAGTTCAATACATTGTCTATGCTAAATGGTGTGCTAACTAACCGACACTGCATGAAGTGTGGATATGCCACATTTACTTCATTTGGCCAATGCGAAATGTGCTGCCTAACAGAGCCTGCACTGGATGGAACGAGGTGTAGATGCCTCACTTACTTCACACGTTATGGACAGAGCTGTAGAGTTTTCTCAATGCGAAATGGTGTGCTAACTAACAGAACCTGGATCAAGTCAAGTCAGCTTTTATTGTCACTTTCTTCATATGCACAAGTCATACAATGAAAATTAAATTACGTTTTCTCTCTATACCATGCCAAGACATAGACATACACAGGACTGACATTTTACAGACTGACATAAAGTGCAAGACAGGACAGGTAACAGTGATGGACTGGTAACAATGGATGAATTATAGTGTGGAGAGGTTGAGTGAGGTTCAGTTGAGGGTGGACAGAGGAGGATGGACAGAGGTGGGTGCTTGCACTGGAATTTTGAAAATATAGAGAATGTGCACACACCAGCAGCACAATTGCTGCTTTCGTGACTTACGGAAAGTTAACTTACTCTTTGATGAAGGACGAAACATCTGAGAGCATTAATCAGTGTTTCAGACCTTTATTATATATTTCTTGCAATGGTAACAGACCCTGACCTGGATGCAACGGTGGATCCCACATTTACTTCATGACTTGTGAGTGAGTGGTGAAGTGGGTGTTTGCGCTGGTGGTATAGACATGCTTCAGTCAGCTAGTCGAGAGCATTGATCTCATTAATGAAAAGCTCATAGAGCTCCAGAGTGATTTGTCAATAGCAACCCTGCACTACCACTCAACCTCTATACTGCCCATTATCAGGGTTGCCAGACGAGGTTGATGATTTCCAGCCCAAAAAAATCTCAAAACCCACCTGGAAGCACTAAAGCCCTCACAATTCTATTGATTTCTATGCCCAAAAAGATTTTTTCCCCCCCTCTAAAATCCATTTTTTTCCCGCACAAGGCCATCCTAAGCATCCTAAGCGGGAAACCGCCCAATCTGGCACCACTGCCCATTATCTCTCTACCTTCAGCACTGTGTGTATGTCACATGTCAGTCTCACGACCGTAGTAGCCCCATAATGCACAGCGTTCCACCAATGCAACACTGTATTCATTGAAAAGTTAACTACCGGTGTTCTGTCGAGATGAGCTACCAGTAGCCTAACTCGACAGTGGCGTCCTATCTATTTATGCTGCCTCGTCGAAATTAGCTACCTTGATTTTCATTCCATGGAGTTTCAATAACTTGCCGATAAAATAGGCCCTATTGATTGTTTATTTTATTTATAATTTTAAAACGAGCAGCATGTCTCGTCCGTGCCTTTAGCTTTTCCGGAGAAGTTTCTAATAATAGCCAACTATTAACTAATAACTTGCCGATACAATATTGATTGTTCATTTTATTTAGTATTTTAAAAACGAGCAGCGTGTCTCTTCCGTGATTTTAGACTTTTCCGGAGAAGTTTCTAATAATAGCCAACTCAATATGATTATTGGTTATATTGCCTATAGCAATGAACACAGGTCCTTTGAAAAAAATCTGCTAAAATTTAATCCAAGCTGAACGCTTCTGTTCCCAGGATATGACACGAGTCATAATCTAAGTGAGAGCTTTTGCTTCGCTTTTGGTAGGTCTGCACCTTTTGGGCTTGAGGCATGCCGCATAAGTCGAGAAGTTTGATGCAACGTCGGGTGTGGGAAATTGCTTGCATTTTCACTTTCTTAGAGCCATCCTGTCTACATTTTTAGATGACATGGGTTAGTTAGGAGAAGTTAAACGCAACGTGAGAAAGCCTATGTTTTAGAATTTCCTTGTATTGCTATACCTGTTCAGTATCCTGCTAAAACTGACACTAATAATAATAATACAAATAATAATGAATTTTATTTTGCAAAAGCATCAGTGAATTAATTAATCACATGTAAAATAGGAAACCAATGGAATGAAAAAGCTAAGGAAATGTTTTGTAATAGTAAAATAGAAAAATGGATACAAAAAGTTTAAAAGATTTATGAAAAAGATTTTTAAAAACTGTAGACTATGTGTGTATTCAGAGTAGAGAGAGAGAGAGAGAGAGAGAGCGTGAGAGAGCGCGAGAGAGAGAGACTGCCTGAGCTTGCAGGCTACATCCCCTCGGTGGTAGTAGCAGATGAAGCTGCCAAACCAAAGCCCAAACTGAGTTAACCTGACGGTCTAACCAAGTTATCAACCCACACCGGACAACCGGCAGCCTGGACAACCAGACATCAGGGGGGCTGTAGTGTTGTTTGCTTCCCACAGACAGCCAGCCCTCCAAACCAGCCCTTTATTGGACTCCGCTGAGACTCCTCATCTCCCCACTGTCATAGCAACAGCCTCCTGACAACCAGCTAGGGGAAAATGTACACCCCCATACATCAGCCATTATACACCGCGATGGGCCTAGAACAAGACACAGAAGGCTCTGCTATGGTGTTCTGGTACCAGAGGTTTATTGGTTTAAAATGACATATTTACTGCTGTCTGTGGACTGGCTGAGTATAGATCAATTGTTCCCGGTAGTGTTTGACGCAAAAAGAAGAAGGAAATATGGGGGACAGAGGGAAGATGGCCACACTTGTAATCGAACAGGCTTGGAATGATGAACTGTTAAGCCACAGAGATAACAATCCTGAAGCACCATCTTGCCCTGTCTCTGTCTCTCTGTCTCTCTCTCTCACACACTCACACACACACACACACACACACACACACACACACACACACACACACACACACACACACACACACACACACACACACACACACACACACACACACACACACACACACACACACACACACACACACACCAGGTGATTTTCTAAATATTGTGTCGGTGTACATACTGTAGATATGCTATGGGTAAATTAAGGCTTTCTTACACAAAAGGGAAGGAAATTACCATCCTCATTAGAAGAAGACTTAGTGAAGAGCAAACTCTGCTCTTTTGTCTGCTATTCTTCGGCTGTAGACTCTAATCGCTATTTATGTTTATAGTTGAATGGCTCCAGGTAAGTCATTATATTATCAGTAATTCTCCACCACCAGGAGCAAGAAATGAAGATTTAAGCGAAACAATTCTTCTCTCTCTCGCACCAAGACATTGTGGGGGAAAATGTCATCCGGTGCCGTGGTGTACTAAATCCTAGAAAGCCTGAAATGAGGGGGGGGATAAAAGCTTTATGGCGTGACTCAGGGGTTTTCCAGAGCAGTGAATAAAAGCACCTGCACTCATTATACCCACTGTCTTAGACTAACACACTCTGCTACACACACACGCACACACGCACGCGCACACACACACACATATGCATGCAAACTCACACATACACACACACGCACACGCTCAAGCGCACTCACTCACGCACACACACACACACACACACACACATTGAAGAAGAGAGAGGAAGAGAGAAAGAAAGAGAGAGAGAGAGAGGGAGAGAGAGAGAGAGAGAGATAGCGAGAAATACAGAGTGAGAGAGCGAGAAAGATAGAAAGATAGAGGAACAGCAGGAAGACAGAGAGCGAGAGACCGGTGCAAAGAGTAAAAGGAGTAAAAAAAAGTGCAGCATAATCACTGCTGACTTTTTCTCTCCCAGTAATGGCCTACTTAGACTGAATGACGGGCTGATTGGTGCATTGGTTATGCATGTATGCATGCGCGATAAAATCTCCTCTTGTTGGAAAATGGTGGCTGCTGCCGCTGCTGCGCGTGCTTTATCAACGCACTTGCACAGCACGGCTCTTTTTTTAAAACACTGATTTCGGGAAACTGTGTTTCTGCGTGCCAGGTGTTATCCTCTGAGGTGAACAAACAACGAACCCCAAACCGCTAACCACACTTTACACACATACACGCACACACACGCGCGCACACACACACACACACACACACACACACACACACACACACACACACACACACACACACACACACACACACACACACACACACACACACACACACACACACACACACACACACACTGCTGTGGTCATAGAGCTAAAGAAAAGGGCCAATGATCTCCACCTTCACCCTCAAGGCTAAAAAACACCAGTCATGCATTTTGCATCACATCAGCCCCTGCTGATGGAGCGAGGCCTATTAAGCTGTCTTGATAATAACAGTAATAGCAGGTTCGCCTCCCTCACTTGCTTGCTCATTCGTCCGCCTGCCCTCCAGCCCGGCTGCAGGGCATCTGTGTCAGAAGAAGAGTCCTGCCTCAGGCCAACAAGAGTTCAACACGTGTGGAACATGCACACACAGGAGCGCACGGCCACACGCACACACACACACACACACATTCACAGGCGTGCACGCACACACATAGGGACGCACATTCATACACACACACACACACACACACACACACACATTCACCGTCGTGCACGAGCACATGCACGCATGCACGCACGCACGCACACACACACACACACACACACACACACACACACACACACACACACACACACACACACAGGAACGTTTTATCTTCATTTGACCTCATATCACCAGTGAAATTCCACAGAGGGCCAAGAGCGATCAACACTTCATTATGGCTGTTTGCACTTCAGTAGTGCAGGAAGGAACACATTGCATAAATAATTGCTGCTACTGCTATTTGGCCTGAGTGTGTGTGTGTGTGTGTGTGTGTGTGTGTGTGTGTGTGTGTGTGTGTGTGTGTGTGTGTGTGTGTGTGTGTGTGTGTGTGTGTGTGTGTGTGTGTGTGTGTGTGTGTGTGTGTGTGTGTGTGTGTGTGTGTGACTCACAGGGGCAAGCACTATGAGACTATGAGACTGGTATTTGCATCCCAAGTTCCCACCGAGTATTCTGGCCAGGCCCGGGTCAGTTGTTGCGGGCCACAGCTGTACTAGGACCACAAACCAGCCCTTTGGCATAGACAAGCCCCCCACCCCAACCCCCAATATAAGAATTATTATAGGCTCAGTCCACTGTATATTAAGAATGCACTGATGAGTCGTCCCATCTCAATTGTGGGCCAGTCTCTAAGGGAAAAGTTGGGTCCTTTCAGATGATTTTGTTATAGGCCTGGTCAAAGCTGTCAGCTGCCCTGATTCTGAGACTAGTATTTTTGTATCCCTGAGCAAAGGCATTGTATCTTCATAATGTAGCTTTATCTGGACTTTGTACAAATTTGGGTAACGAAGGGCAGGGCAACGAAGTAACATTTGCACCCCAAAAGTTGGGGCCCAACTTCCCAAAAAATAATTTGAAAATGAAGGTTCAATATGACCAAGCCAAGATAACACCAGCTTTTAAACGTTTTGTAAATGAGGGAGCAGTGAATATCTTTTTGTTCTGCAAACAGTAATCCTAGACTTAAATATCAGTCATAGTATAGGTGATTCCAAACAACAGAGCAAAGGCAAGCTCATCATCATTTTTCAGTTCTTCACTGAATAAACAATGGATGATGATAATGAATTTATAGTTGTTGGACTTTGTAAACATGCAGTGTATTTGAACACCCCTCTTTTATGTCTGCTCATGCATTGATATAGTGAAATAGGCAAACTGACGCTATAGTGAAATAGGCAAACTGACGCAGTAGATCTTGGGGCTTATCCACAAAGTTAACAGATTACAGTAATTACTGCAGTTTGTGGCACTGTTTAAAGGAACAGTCCACCCTTTTTCGATTTTCATATATTTTCAGTATTTCCGAAAATGATTATTACACATGAAGAATGTGCATATAATTTGCTCTTCTCGGTGTGGTCAGTATTTCGACTGACCTTATTAGCATAGCTTAGCACAATCACTGGAGGTGTGTGGTGCCATTAGCATCAAGCCACAAGTCATCACTGGACGAAATGAAATAGCCGTTTTACACTCTGCTGAATTATTAATTCAGTTTTAAGTGCTTTTTTAGTACATTTGTGCCCGAACTAGAGCGTTGGCTGGTAGGTGGTGGGTTGGAACCCAGGGTGGCGAACTGGTGCAGATCACCTCAGTTACACAAACACCTGGAGAGAAAATCCTATGCAGTGTCATATTTACACAGGGCTTAAATAACTACAGATGAGCAATTTCCTGAAATAAGGTGGACTGTTCCTTTAAATGCTCAGAAGAGTAAAAGTATTTATGTCTTACAATCGGCGCTGCAGTGTGCAGACTTCTACTCTCTCTCTACTGCTTAAATGTGACACATCATAAGCAGTGATCTGTGCACTATAATGCGGAACTATTCTCTGCTTGAACGATGGCAGCTTTTGACAGGTTTGCTGCGTTGGGCCTGGTATGACATCCTGCCCATCAGGGAAACAGCATTGTTGTTTATCTGTCTGATAAAAAATGCATGAATAACCACCTCTACAAATACATCCACACACCCACCCACAAACACAAACACAAACACACACACAAATACACACACACACACACACACACACACACACACACACACACACACACACACAGGACCGCTGACAGCCTTTGCAGGGCCCAGGACAAAGTCATCTGAAAGGGACCCCTATCCAAATCTAGGCCCCCTATTTCCCTGGGCCCGGGACAACATACCCCTTTGTCCCCCCTGTCGGCGGGCTTGCACACACACACACACACGCACACGCACACGCACACGCACACTAATACACACACACACACGCACACACACACACACACACGCACGCACACGCACACGCACACGCACACACACACACCCACACACACCCACACACACTCACACAAAGATTTAAAAAGCGTCTTCTGAGATTCAGGGATTCACAGGCTGGTGATCAGCTTCTGTGATGGCCACATATGTTGTGGACTGGAGAGGAGTCTGTCTGTGTGTACTCATTTCACACTCCTGTGAACATCTAGCGCGCTCCTGGCGTCACCGGTACATCTGTGGAAATGTGAGGAAAGAGTGTGTTGTGATGTAGTGTGGTGTGGTGTAGTGTGGTGTGGTGTGGTACAGGGTTGTGTTGTGGTATAGTGAGGTGTGTTATAGTGTGGTGTAATTTAGATTGTCTGGTGTTATATGTGGTGTGGTGTGGTGTGGTGTGGTGTGTTGTAGTGTGGTGTGGTGTGTTGTAGTGTGGTGTGGTGTGGTGTGGTGATTGTGGTGTAATGTAGAGTAGTGTTATGTGGTGTGGTGCTGTATATGTGGTGTTGAGAAGTGTGGTGTGATGTGCTGTAGTGTGGCGGAATGTAGTGTGGTGTGGTGTGTTGTAGTGTGGTGTGGTATGATGTGTTGTAGTGTATTGTAGTGTGCTGTAGTGTGGTGGTATATGGTGTGTTGTAGTGTGGTGTGGTGTGGTGTGGTGTGGTATGATGTGTTGTAGTGTATTGTAGTGTGGTGTGGTGTGGTATGGTTTGTTGTAGTGTGGTGTGGTGTGGTGTGGTATGATGTGTTGTAGTGTGTTGTAGTGTGGTGTGGTGTGGTGTGGTATGGTGTGTTGTGGTGTGGTTTGGTATGGTGTGTTGAAGTGTGGTGTGGTGTGTTGAGATGTGGTATGGTGTAGTGAAATGTGATGCGATACGACGTGACATACAGTATGACATGGTATATGTAAAATGACGCGATATGATGTGGTGTGGTAATGTGGTATATGTAAAATGTGGTGTGATGTGGCGTAATACGTTCCCATAGTGATGTGTTCTATGGAACGATGTGGCCGCAGTACCACCTCAGAGTGCATTCATTCTGCCAGCTGCATGCCATGTGGTCAATTATTCCTGGTCAATTATACAGTGGCATAGTCCCAGAGTGTGGTGTGGTTGACATGGATGGTGAACCATGGTATAATGTGGAAATGTGCAGTGGCGATCCTACAATGACTGGCCCCTTCGTTGACCCGCCAACCAAACCTGACCCCGCTCCCATGGTGAAAAAAATGGTATGCTAATACCATGTTATTATAGCAATAGTATGGTAATAGTGCATAAATAACATGCTATTTGCGCTATTTGGCGATTGTCGCGCCGCAGTCGGGGGCGAGATGCAGTGTGTGTCTGCTGCACTGTCCGCAGTGGTGCCGTCCTGTTTCGGGTATTACCCTGTCAGCCCGTCCCTAGGAACGCTCCTGGTGCCGTGTGGTGTGGAAAGTACCCAAACATGACTCTGCACATCGGGCCGTTTCACCCCTCTCTGATCTCCTCCAGTGTCTGCCTCTACTGGAGCCGGAAGATAAGGATACCGCCGCCTGCCTGCAGTGGAGCGCATTGAGCTGTGGGCTTCGCTGTGCCGTGCATGTATGGTGACGGTTGCTGTCGGATGATGATGGCAAATTCTCACTGTGTGTTATAATATACAGTAGGAGCTTTGGCACACGACACAGGGACTGACTCTCCCCTCCACACTGGCTTTACAGTTTACATACACAAACAGACTCTGAGGCACTGTGTGTGTGTCCATAATGTTTTGTGTGCGTGTGTGTCCGTGTGTGTCCGTGTGTGTGTGTGTGTGTGTGTGTGTGTGTGTGTGTGTGTGTGTGTGTGTGTGTGTGTGTGTGTGTGTGTGCGTGTACGCATTTGTGTGTCTGCTGTACTTTCACTGAGACTAGTGTATGAATTCATTAATTAAGAGCAAGCTTAATTAAATGATAACTTAAAGGGCTGCTCTATCTCTTTTCTCTCTCTCTCCCTCTCTCTCCCTCCCTCTCCCTCAACCTGTCCTCCTTCACTCGCTCTCTTCCATTTCGCCTTCCCTCATAACTTCTACCTCCACTTTCTTAGATAGCAACTTTCATATATTGAACCACATCTATCTATCTTTACCGAATCCCTCTCTTCCACTCTTCAAATCTCTTCAAAGTTCCACTTGGCCCTGCGGGTCTGCCACTTTGTCTACTCTCTCTCTCTCTCTCATTCTGACTCCTGCTCTCTCTCTCTCTCTCTCTCTCTCTCTCTCTCTCTCTCTCTCTCTCTCTCTCTCTCTCTCTCCCTCATTCTACCTCCTGCTCTCTCTCTCTCTCTCTCCGTCTCTCTCTCTCTCTCTCTCTCTCTCTCTCTCTTGCAGCCACCCTCCATCATGCTCTACTCGACACTTCTCCCTTCCTCTCCATTTCTCCTCCTCCTCCTCCCTCTCTCCCCCTTCCTTTTCTCGGGGGCGAGTGATAGATTAGGAAGTGGTAGTGCCGGTGAAAGTGGAGAGGCAGAGAGAGAGAGAGAGAGAGAGAGAGAGAGAGAGAGAGAGAGAGAGAGAGAGAGAGAGAGAGAGAAAGAAAGTGGTGGACATCAGCCTCAGCCTCAGCCTCTCGCCTGGCTCTGTTTGGGCCCGGAGTGCAGCACCCAGCTGGAACTGATAGGGACAACAGGTCTCGCAGCGCACACCGAGCCCGGGTTGCCATGGTCACCGCGGGGATGGAGTGGAGGGTGGTGGTGGGGGTTGGGTGTGATGGGAGCACGGTTGATGTGGGCTGGCGGGTGGTTATGTGGGTGGAAGACTGGGGTGGAAATAAAAGGATGGAGGGAAGTGGAAGAGAGAAAAAGAGCAAGACAGTGATAGAGAGAGAAAGAGAAAGAGAGAAAGAGGGGAAGACTGACCAAGAGGAGAAAGAGAAAGAAGAAGAATGGCAAAGGAAGGAAGATGGGAAAAATATAGAAATCGAGTGGAAGAGAGAGAGAGAGAGAGAGAGAGAGAGAGAGAGAGAGAGAGAGAGAGAGAGAGAGAGAGAGAGAGAGAGAGAGAGAGAGAGAGAGAGAGAGAGAGAGAGAGAGAGAGAGAGATGGAGGGAGAGAACAGTATGCCTGCTAAGGGTGACACTGCATACACTACAGCCAGCTCAGCCTCCCATGCACAGCACACAACTGGCCAAGGCAAAGGCAGTACTGTGTGTGTGTGTGTGTGTGTGTGTGTGTGTGTGTGTGTGTGTGTGTGTGTGTGTGTGTGTGTGTGTGTGTGTGTGTGTGTGTGTGTGTGTGCGTGCATGTGTGCGTGCGTGCGTGCGTGTGTCTGTGTGTGTACGACCATCCCCTTTCTCACCACAATGTAAATAAAGAAAAAGTTTGGCAGCCGAAGTGTGCAAGGGGCTGATACTGTGCATATTTACTTAGAGGTAAAAGATTTTTAAGACCAACAAAACTAAAATTGAGGTCAGCAATGTGACTAAACCTCACTCCCCCGAGTGTGTGTGTGTGTGTGTGTGTGTGTGTGTGTGTGTGTGTGTGTGTGTGTGTGTGTGTGTGTGTGTGTGTGTGTGTGTGTGTGTGTGTGTGTGTGTGTGTGTGTGTGTTTACTAAAAATGATAAGGTTAATCTGAAAGTCTTTTAGTGCTACACTATTTTCAGACCTTCTTTTGCTGAGGGCTATAACGTCACGATCAACACTACCTGCAGTAAACATATAATATTAATGGATAGCAGAAGCTAAAAGTTAAACATTGTTGAATAAACATATTCCAGGCAAATAGTACAATGTTCATTTCCATGAATAAAAGATAACATATGATAGCCTGTGCGTGCATGTACAGTTAGCATGTGTGTGTATGTTTGTGAGAGTAATTGTGTGTGTATGTGTGTGTCTGTGTGTGTGTGCACGTGTGCGTGTGTGTGCGTGTGTGCAGTTTCTGCATGAATGTGGGCGGCGGGCGCACATTTTTCTGCATGTGTGTGTGTACATGTGTGTTGGTTTCAACAAGCCAATGCGAGTGTGTGTGTGTGTGTGTGTGTGTGTGTGTGTGTGTGTGTGTGTACTGACCAGCTGTTGTCTGGGCGTGTGTGGGTAGAGCCTGGTCAGCATGTCCATGTAGAGGTGGCGGCGGCTCCGCAGCTCCGCTGGGTACTGGCCCACCGTCAACTGGAAACGCAGGTGCTCATCTGGGGACCAGCCACAGTGCCTGGCACACACAGAGAAGTAGAGAGAGAGAGAGAGAGAGAGAGAGAGAGAGATAGTAGAGACAGATGAACAGGCAGACATACAGACAGGTCAAGCAAAGCAGAGAGAGAGAGAGAGAGAGAGAGAGAGAATGAAAAGTGACCTCCTGCTATTTTCATGGCAAGCCTGCTTTCATGCAGCATACCAGCACAGTGCTCTATTCAGCACCATGGGAAATGATTGCTTTACAAATGCCGCCATTAAAAAGACAAACATAGTGTGTGTTTGTTGTGTCTTGTGTGTCCATGTATGTGTGTGTGTGTGTACGTGCACAAGTGAGTGTGTGCGCGTATGCGTGCGTACATATGTCCTCATTTTGCAACAGCTATGTCTGGTCAGGCAAAATTACTTTTGCATTCAATTTTGTCAGCAGGAGTGTCACTGTTAAAGTGAGGCTCTCCTGAGATGACCCGGCTCCGACGCTTCACCATGAATAAACTACTCTACTCCACCCCACTCCACTCTGCTTCAGTCCAGCTACACTGTAGCTATTGGACTGACATGATGTCAACACTACACTCATGCAAAGGCCAGCCGGAGAGCACAAGAACGGGGTGGCCTATAATTTTTGTTTGGGTCATGTTGCAATGTCGAAAGAGGAAAAGTAAGAAACTAAATGAAATGAGTGGGAGCTTTGCAATTCAAACATCACTTCAGGACAGGTGGTGAGTGGAAACGTGTTTTTAATT
>NC_085869.1:45304541-45319541 GCF_034702125.1 Engraulis encrasicolus
TCGCGTAAAAAGGGTAGTGCTACTGCCTTGTCCTTTTTATTCATGCCACTCTAGGGAAAGCAGCCATTCACTTTCTCTCAAGAAACATGCAATTCCGAAACAGTTACACACACATAGCTCTCAAGGACAGTGACATTTATAGAAAAGAGTATCACGTAGGACACAGACAGGGCTGTGCTGTACTGTGTGAAAGAAGAAGGGGCAAACACCATAGAGCCATAGTATTCAACCTTGACAACAAAATGGTTAAGATATTCGACTAGAGTCACAAGAGTGTGGTCGACCTTCAGTGGTGAAATGACAACAGCGAGCAATGGCTCCTAAATGGCTTAATAAACAGCGAAGACTATCATGTCAAGGAGAGGTGTGTGTGTGTGTGTGTGTGTGTGTGTGTGTGTGTGTGTGTGTGTGTGTGTGTGTGTGTGTGTGTGTGTGTGTGTGTGTGTGTGTGTGTGTGGCATGGATCATTAGCCAGCACTTCCCCAATGCATCACACAGAAACTCTACTGACTAAACTTCAGGACCAGCTTTTACGTAGCTCACTCTTTACCACATCTGCCTCCAATACCGGTTTGCTGAGAGGTCACAGGTTCGAGAGACTGGGTCCTGGAATGCCCTCAGTTACACATGTGTGTTTATGTGCTACTATTTACCCCATTCCCCTGCTCCCTATTCTGCAGCCCGATGGGGTTTAAGCACCGCTTGATTATATGTCCAAGAGATCTTAATCAAGAGTGTATAGAAGGAATAGGGGACAAACAATGCTGTTAAAGAAAACATATGGATGACATACAGCCATCACATCAACAATAAGGTTATGTATGTCGCATTATGGTGTTCTCAAAGAACTTTGTGCAGTGCCATATGCAAATGTGTTCTCGAGGTTAAAAAAAAACCACAAAGCTTTTGTGAAATGATTTTCAGCCATGACAACCATTTTATACATCTCCACTTGACAGAGAAGGAGGGACTGAGAGTATGAGGAAGCGAGGGAGCGATAGAGGGAACGAGAGAGAGAGAGAGAAAGCGTGTGTGAAGAAAGAAGAAGACGGATGAGATGAGAGATGAGAGATGAGATGAATTTGCTTATTATCTCATCTCCTTTATCTAAGCTCTCAGTGACTTTGAATGGGTAATGTGCTGCTAACTGTTACCAGACCCAGCCTTTTACAACTGGCTTCTCAAAAAGCAGCACAGAGCAATTTTACCTCAGCACCCTCTGCAAGATAGAGAAAGAGAGTGTGCGTGAGAGAAAAAGAGAGAAAAAAAAGACATCGTCTCATTTTCAGTTCCACTCTTTTGGTGAAATGAAAAGGAAAAACATGCGGACAGAAGAAAAAGAAATTCTCCCTGACTGACTGAAAGTGTCTATTCTAAAAGGCTATGGCAGATCCGCATGGGAGCGACGGTGTGGAGGAGGAGGAGGAGGAGGAGGAGGAGGAG
The DNA here is from genome assembly GCF_034702125.1 of Engraulis encrasicolus. Lineage (NCBI taxonomy): Eukaryota > Metazoa > Chordata > Actinopteri > Clupeiformes > Engraulidae > Engraulis > Engraulis encrasicolus. Next base: position 45,305,985 of record NC_085869.1, read on the forward strand.
GGTGGTTTACTAAAGGAGAGAGCTGCAGGCAAGGTCTGCTTGGATGGTGCTGGCTGGTGGTACTCTAGCCCTTTAGCACAGGTGGAGTGGCTCTCTGAGAGAGGGAGAGCGAGATAGATAGATAGAGAGAGAGAGAGAGAGAGAGAGAGAGAGAGAGAGAGAGAGAGAGAGAGAGAGAGAGAAAGAGAGAGAGAGAGAGAGAGAAGGGGAAAGAGAGAGAGAGAGAGAGAGAGAGAGAGAGAGAGAGAGAGAGAGAGAGAGAGAGAGAGGGCTGACGGAAGCAGCGGGACCCTGATGAAAGCACGGCACAGGGGGTGTTGAGTTGAGTTGAGTGAGATGGGGGGGGCGCTTTTGGTTGGAAGGAACGGCAGATGGAGGGCGGCCAGAGTCTGAGTCACGCAGGATGGAGTGGGGAGGTGGTGGAGGTGGAGGTGGGGGTGGGGTGTGGGAAACGGACTCGGTAGTGGTGTGTTTGGGGGCCGAGGGAAGAAAAAAAGCCATACAGTCCGGTGGCAATGGAGGTACTGTTGCGTCGAAGGCTGGAAAGGGATTCGGTGGAAGTGGTGGTGGTGATGATGGTGGTGAAGGTGGTGAGAAGCCAGAAAAAAGGCCATGCAGCCTGGTGGCGATGGCGGCGGCGGAGGTAGCGGCAAAAGGCTCAGCCAATCAGCTTGCAGCGCGGCCCACTTTCCTTTCCCGCTGCCTCCTGCTACCCACCTAATCTCAGCCATTTTCTCCGCCACGCTCCATTCCATCCACACGGGGGAAAAAAGCCTCGGGGAGCCGGAAGAGGAGGCGGAGGACGATAGGAAAGGAGAGGAGAGGAGAGGAGAGGAGAGGAGAGGAGAGGAGAGGAGGAGGCGGAGGAGGCAAGGAGAGAAGAGGAGAGGAGGAGGCAGAGGAGGGGAGGAGAGAAGAGGAGAGCACAGGAGAGCAGGGCAGAGCAGAGGAGAGGAGAGGAGGGGAGAGAACAGGGGGCGGAAGAGGCGAGGAGAGGAGAGGAGAGGAGAGGAGAGGAGAGGAGAGGAGAGGAGAGGAGAGGCGAGGAGAGGAGAGGAGAGGAGAGGAGAGGAGAGGAGAGGAAAAGTGGAGGACTAGGCCCATTTTTATGAGCCTCCTCTGCTGAAGAGGGCGACAGCAAAGCGAAGCAAAACACTCTGCAAAAAAGCACTGCAGTGCTTTGGGGACGGAGCTGCAAAGCCCTTTGATTTATGTCACTTTAGACAGCACGGTGTCACACAATGTCAGCCTTTTATTTGGCCGGGCCTTGCGTGTCCCAAAAGCGCTGCTGTTGTTGAGCAACCCTCTGCCGTGACTGTGAAGACAGAGATCGTTTTTATAAATTATTGCGTCCTGCTCCTGCCTCTCTAAACTCTGGTAGTCGTTCAACAGTGCTTCTGGGAGAGGCAGTCGAGACATGTTTGGTTATAGCCGCGTGCAAACAGCACCACACCCTCCAAGATGGATAGATCCCAGCTGAGATTTCATGGACCAGATGGATTTTGCAATAATGAAGGAAGTGTGGGAGGAGAGGAAGGAGGGAGAGAAAGAGAGGGGTGAAGAAAGAGCATGAAAGGGACACTATGTTTCTGCTATAAGGGAAATGGAGATATCCAGAGACAGGCAGATAGACAGATGCACAGATAGATAGAAAGACAGACAGACAGACAGACAGACAGACAGACAGACAGACAGACAGACAGACAGACAGACAGACAGACAGACAGACAGATAGATAGATAGATAGATAGATAGATAGATAGATAGATAGATAGATAGATAGATAGATAGATAGATAGATAGATAGATAGATAGATAGATAGATAGATAGATAGATAGATAGATAGCCAAGGATTTCGGCTGAAAACCCCCCTTACAACAATGCGGTGGAACGTTACCCCCCAGGACCATCGCAAGCAATGTCGGGCAAGATTTCCTAGTCGCGTGCAACGTTCTAAGATCGAATTTCGGCAGCTGAAAGAGTCGGCGATCGCAAATCGTAGAAATCAAACACTGTTTGATATTTTGGAAATAGAACATCAGGCATTGTCTCTGTGGTTGCGAGCAGGGATAAGATTGACAGTTGCAAGTCTCTTCTAGTGTGTGCTGCAATCCGACTTCAAAATCGGACACAAAATTGGGAGTCGTGTAGTTTGAGCTAGGCTTTAAGCTAATCCCATTATCCTCAGTGTTCCATTTTTACACAACAATGGCGGCCTCATGGAGCCTTTGACACATAGATCACCATTGACATACTACCAATATAGTTCCAGGAAGTGGGAGTAGAACGCAGAGTGCTGTACAGCTAAATGATATTCATTTTAACTTCATGTTTGCTTGTTATGTTATGTAGTGATTCTGTGTCAGTCTCTAGCGAACAGAGAGCCACTGCCAAGAATTATTTGAATTTATGTGAATTAGGAGCCCTGAGGAAGAAGGTCAGTAGACCAAAAGCTTGGCTGATTAAAAAGAACACAAAGAAGATTTAAGTGTGAATACACTTTTCTTTCTATTTTGCACAGTTTTTGTTTATGTTTGGCATCTTTTAATCAAGAGTGCGGTGTGATCCAGTTAAATGTGGATTATGTCACCAACCGACGTCCTGTACCCCGGTTGCCACAACTCTGACTTCCATGGCTCTGGTCCAGCCTAGCAGCTCAACAGATGGGGAGGGTAGAGAGAGAGAGAGAGAGATAGAGCGAGAGTGGGGCTGGTCCAGTATACCTGCTGCAGAATCTGTTCCCACTCGCTGGGCTCGGGGGAGGCGTGGTGCATGCTGCCCAGGCGGTACTGGAGGTCCTCCCTTAGCTGCCACACCGGCTCCACAGTGGCCCTCCGGAACAACTCCCTCTCCGCCTCTAACGCCAGCTCTGTTTGGGGGGGGGCACACATGCACATGTAGACACACACACACACACACACACACACACACACACACACACACACACACACAAACACACACACACACACACACACACACACACACACACACACACACACACACACACACACACACACACACACACACAGACACACACATGTATGGACACACACAAACACACGTACACACGTACACACACACACACACACACACACACACGCAAATCATGTATTTTCTCTCAACCCCCAAGTACTGTTTACTGTTCTTAGATCGTTGTATGAGACAGTGTAGTTTATTTCATTTAAAACTAAATTGAATAAATGAAAATAAACATTTGCCTACAAGAGAGCTCTTATTTGTGTACTCAGCACAGCCCTGCTGTAGCTGAATGGCTGGCTCCGTTCCCTGCAGTGAAACTCCCCACAGAATAGCACTAGACTCTAATAGAGCTTTAGAGCAGGCCCGCTGACAGGGGGGACAAACGGGTATGTTATCCCGGGCCCAGAGAGATAGGGGGCCCAGAATTGGTCCCAATGACATTATATGCATTGGGTTGGGGGCCCTTCCAGATTACTTTGTCCTGTGCCCAGCAAAAGTTGTCAGTGGCCCTGCCACAGAGTATTGCTTTCATTCTGTTCTATATATTGGATTATGCTGTATTGCATTACACTGTATTGATTATCTGCATTATTGACGGTAGTCCATTGTATTGCCTCCACGGTGAGCTGACAGGAGTTTTGTATCACAAAACTCATGGGACTCATTTCCTTGAATTGCTACTGCAACATTGCGCAGCCACTCCTGGATACACAAACCTCTTTGCACACAACACCGACCACCATGTTTACTCTATTGGTATTTCATGCTTCACAAAAATCTAAAACTGTTCCAGTGGCTCTTCAACAAACAAAGAACAAGAACAAAAGTGCCTTAGTGTTACTTCAAAGTTCCTCTTTACTGTACATGTGACAAAACAACACTCTTGCTATTAAGACAAAAATACTTTGAAGTTAAACTCAAACGCATTGCTTCCAAAACCTAGCCTCGCGCACCACCACACGTACTTCCGCCAAGAGACTTGGCTCCGCACTACGTCTGGTACCTGTTTTCTGTGGAGCGATGTTGAGCAGCAGGATTTGGCCGGTGTTCAGACAAACGATCCTACGTTGTAATTTTATCCTACGGCAGGATGTTCTGTCAGACGTGTCTGTTAAGCGGTCCTACATCGCCAAAGATAGACGTCAGACATGTTTGTTCAACAACTTATCCTGATTTTTCAGAAAATGTCCTTCCCGCTTCCTGCAATCGCGCCAGCTCAAAAAACCTCCAGACCATGAATACGAAATGAAATGGTAGTATTATGGGATGGTCAGGACCAGGCTATCCAAAACCTACCCACCAAGCCAAGTTGGAGGATAGCACATCATATTCAACTAATTAAACATAATTAATTACATAGCAATACACAACTAATTAAGTGAATGAATGGCGTTCTATTCACTACAATGCAACACTCAGTACTCTGGGATCCTTTTTATTTTAACTCACAATGGCTTTTGTACGCTTTTGGTATGGGAAACACAGAATACAAAAAAGTTCCTTTTTGAATTTAGAGGACAAAAACCCACTACAGACGCAGGGAACACCAGCACTGTTAAAGCAAGTTTGTGTTCATCTGACTTCTACGTTGGCTGCATTAATTAGGCGTATGGCAAGTTGGACATCTAATAAAGCCATAACCATAATAACAGCATGCTGCAACTTTGCCTAGCAAACACAAGCGCAATTAGAAAAACCTCGAATCACGACGCTTTAGAAGAAGCCCACTGAAAACAGTTCTATTTTTATTTTAATGAGCAAGCCCAGTGCTGTTGTGTCGCCTACTACTGTATATGGTGCTGCTCGCTTTCTCCTTAACAGGATTTGTACATCTGTAGGCCTTCGTCGTGCATGCATGAACACAATACTGCTCTAAGTGCGTGAGGAATCTGTTTACTTTTCATTCTGTGTGTGTGTGTGTGTGTGTGTGTGTGTGTGTGTGTGTGTGTGTGTGTGTGTGTGTGTGTGTGTGTGTGTGTGTGTGTGTGTGTGTGTGTGTGTGTGTGTGTGTGTGTGTGTGAGAGAGAGAGATCATTTCTAGTGTCTGTTTTTGTGTGTGTGTATGTGTTTGTATGTGCGTGTGTGTATGTGCGTGTGTGTCTGTGTGTGTATGTGCGTGCGCAGTGCTAATCAGCATGACAAGGTCTGCTGGGCCTCATTATCCGTTGTTGACACACGTGGGCAGTATAGTAAGGAGGAAGATGCATCACCCACCACCCACAGCCAACACAGCACAGGAAGAGGCCTGTGATTAACAGTCCTCAAGAAATTCGTTACAGTATAAGAGACAGGAGACCAATCACGACAAGAAGAGTACAGTGTAACAGAGATGACCAATTACATGATAATACAGCAACACACAGGAGACCAATCACAAGAAGAGTAGGTCTACAGTAAGAGAGAGATGACCAATCATGAGACAGTACAGTAAGAGAGAGATGACCAACCACGAGCTGAAACAGTAAGAGACAGGAGACCAACCACAAGACAGTGAGTTCAGTTGCATGCACAGAATCGCGGTTGTAGAAGTAAAACTGGCAGTGTTCCGTTTACAACAAATTCCGGAACTTAAATGTGTGAAGCAGTATTCTGCAACCGGAACATAGCCACATTTGCAATGTACATGTCTAAAATTGGAATATTCCTTGCATGTAACTGCACTCAGAATAACATCGGTATTACATTACATAACATTTCATTACACTTTGCTGACGCTTTTATGAAAGCCGTCTTGCAGTTACAAGGTATTGGTTACAGTCCCTGGAGCAGTGTGGGGTTAGGTGCCTTGCTCAAGGCCACTTCAGCCATGGAGTGTGGTAGGGAGTGGAGGGGTGGGATTTGAACCGACAACCCATCTCCTGAACCACTATGCCCCGGCTGCCCCAAACTCAGTGTAGTGCATTACAAGTGCAGTACCTTCATCCAATAGCTCAGCCATCACGCCTCTGTTGCCAGTCCCACTGCTGTCTCCCTTCTCTGGGTCGCCTCCTCCTCCTCCTCCTCCTCCTCCTCCTCCTCCTCCTCTTCTCTGCTCCATAAAACTCCGGAGCTCAGACTCAGCCTTCTCTCTGAACAAAAGAAATGTAAACATTACATTACATTACACTTAGCTGATGCTTTTATCCAAAAACACTTACAATTTCGTGGGTACAAGGTATTGGGTTAGACAATCACTTGAGCAATGTGAGGTCATGTGCCCAAGTTCAAGTGCACTGTCCCAAACAAGAAACAGGCTGTCCTTGGACAAACTGGCTAGGCACTTGACTTGACTTACTCACATCACATCTAGAGAGAGATAGATGCCCTGGTGTGGTATGCAGACATTTTTGAGAGTAAAGTAAAAAAGAGAGACCTACAAAACAATAATAATGTTTATTTTTATCCCAGTTATATCATTGTCGTAAATGAAATGAGAAGTGCTGGTTGACTTTGGCTGTGTGCGTTCATCCATCCGCAAGCAGGCGAGGCAGGGTTAAGGCTGTGCTATGCTGTGCTGTGCTGTGCTGTGCTGTGATGTCTACACTGCCTTGCCTTCTCATTACGCTGAATCCCACGCATGTGTACGCCATTAACCTTGGCTGCCTCCAAACACAGTCATTAGCCCACAGCCAGCAAAGCCCAGTCAGTCAGCCCAGCCAGCCAGCAGCTAGTTCTGCCCTTGTCACTTCACAACACACGTACTGTATAGCACCAGCGGGGGCCCCCGGTCGCATGGCTTGCCTCGCTTGATCGCGGTGGGAGAGCAGAGCAGACAGCCCAGCATTGCACAGAACTCACTAAACAATCAACACTCGTACACGAGCATATATGAAGGGTTCAGATGCAAGTTCATTTGAGATGAGCAAAAATGATTTGAGATGAATTTACAAAAGAAAAAACAAATAGGCTATACAGTATTTCTAAAAGAAATTGTAAACTTTAAAAATCTGTAAAAGTCCCTAATTTTGTTGGGGCTTCACTTGTTGTATTTGACATAATAAAAATTAAGTGTTTTTTCATTGATATTACAGGGGGTCTGTGTACTTTTTTGTTCATTCATTACTGTATTCTATTTTGGATCTCGCACGAGAAATGAATAAGGACTCGTTTATGATGTTTTATGCATGAATATCACTTGACAAATGGAACCAAGCGCCATGTTTTGATATTTTTTAGGTACTGAAAATGAAACGCTGACTCTTAGAAAAAAGAGAAAAGCAATAAAGAAAAACGTCCTTCTGAATTGCGTCTTTCGTTTATTTAGGACTCACTATTCGGATAACCTGGAAGTAGGCTAAATCTTGGAAGTAGGCTGGTTGAGCCTACATGGTTACTTTGCAAGCATTGTTGATTATCAATTCGGAACGTTGCTACACTTAAAAGATGTGGTTGATCTGTGATGTACGCGAAAAATATTTTGAGACGTTCACAACCAGTCGTGAGATGGTTGCATATCCATAGCAAGCAAGTGCCACAAATAATTGCATGTAAGCACCACGACCATATTGAGTAGGGCGCCACTAAGCTTCAAATACGTTACACCAAAGTGAAATGTGTATTAGACGTGCGTAAAACGTGGTATGAGAGCGTGCGCTTCAGCTGATTAATGAACTTGCCAGCTACACAGCCGTTTGCACATGGACACTGCTTTGGACCAATTGTTCCCTAATGTATTTCCTACGCGTGGAAGGGTATGCTAGGTTTTATATGCTATCGATTCAAGAAACTTTAGTCTAAGTTAAGTCCTAAGATAAGTTTTTCTGTTATGTCTCTGGCTCCGGCTGCTGTTCTGGAGCGTCTTTGCTTATGTCTCGTTTGGTCGCTAGCTAGACCTTTTCTGTTGCGACTCAGACGGCACACTTTCCTTCCGGTTAAATGGATGGGTCAGTCAAATGAATGTCAATAAATGAATAAACAAATATCACACATTGAAAAACGATGTTGTCATTTTTATAATGCTATTATGGTAACGAAGTACAGCCATTTCTGCTTGTATTGCTTCAATCAAAACAAGAAGTTGCACCCTTTTTTGAATTTCATGTTTCATTCCAAAATAGAATAATGAATGAACGAAAAAGTACACGGACCACTGGAAAACGGTCCGTGTATGGTCCGTGTATATTTTCGTTCATTCATTATTCTATTTTGGATATCACACGAGAAAGGAATAAGGACTCGTTTATGATGATTTACGCTTGAACATCACTTATAAAATAGAACCAAACGCCATATTTTGCGGTCCGTGTACTTTTTCGTTCATTCATTATTCTATTTTGGAATGAAAAATGAAAATCAAAAAAGGGTGCAACTTCCTGTTTTGTTTGAATCAATATAAGCGGAAATGGTTGTATTTTGTTTTCTGCATGTGTTACTTCATACCATAATAGCATTATAAAAAATGACAATATTTTTGATCGTTTTTCAATTTGTGATATTTGGCTATTCGTTTATTGAATTTCATTTGACTGACCCCTCCCCCTGTTTACCCGGAAGGAAAGTTTGCCGTCTGAAACGCATCAGAAAAGGTCTAGCTACCAAACGACACACAGAACTGTAGCTGGAGCCAGAGACACAACAGAAAAAATAATAGAATGATGAAAAACATGTTTGCGATGTACAGGCTAGTAGGCCTATGCGCAGCACGCGTGATGGTTAGGCCTGTATTGGAGCGTGCGTCTGCCTTATAAAATAGAGATGAAGTTCCCTTTATGTTATGGACTCAACTTTATAGCCTAAATAAAGGCTAAAGTCTCTGGAATCAATAACCTATTATACCCTTTCACATAGTAATATGCATAAGGGAGCAAACGGTCCAAAGCAGTGTTCTCACGCAAAACTGTTGGTATTCTGGCAAGTGTAATGAGCTGAAGCGCGCACTCTCCATACCGGGTTTTACGCATGTTGAATACACATTTCGCTTTGGTGTATTTGGAACATTAGTGATATTGTTGGAAAGCAATATGTCCGGGTAGATACACCTAAAGGCTTGAGATGAACTGTGAAACTGATGCTGATCGTAAGAACTGTCAATGTTCTCGATGACAGTTGGTTTACCCCTTCCCATCGAAGATATCTGTCCCGGTCGCACAGCTGCACTTCTGTTGGATTAGGACGCTATAATAGGCTATATGGCCAAATACAATCAAGTGTTAAGACCAGGCCTAAGCACATGAAATGTTGTTTCGAAAGTTAAATTGGTTGATAGGTTTAAGTAAAAAAAAAATAGACGGTAAATCATTCTTCTACCCCCCTCTAGGACGCCCTACTCAATTGTGGTGACGCGTATGCACATGCTTGTGGCGCTTGCTTGATATGGATAGCCCACGCAACCATCTCACAAATTCATCGCACAGTCATCACAGATCGACCACATCGTTGAAGTGTAGCAACGTTCTGTATATTGCATCAACAATGCCTGCAAAGTCCGTTTGCCTCCAAAGAAACCATGCAATGAAGGCTAAACCAGCCTTCCAGGATTTACTCTCAGGTCACCCGAATTCTGAATAAACAAAAGACGCAATTCAGAAGGACATTTTTCTTTATTGCTTTTCTCTCTTTTCTAAGATTCAACATTTCATTTTCAGTACCTACAAAATAGCAAAATATGGCGCTTCGTTCCATTTCATAAGTGATATTCAAGCGTAAATCATCATAAACGAGTCCTTATTCCTTTCGCGTGTGATATCCAAAATAGAATAATGAATGAACGAAAATATACACGGACCTTTTGATATTTTGTAGGTACTGAAAATGAAACGCTGAATCTTAGAAAAGAGAGAAAAGCAATAAAGAAAAACGTCCTTCTGAATTGCGTCTTTTGTTTATTCAGAATTCGGGTGACCAAATCCTGGAAGGCTGGTTTAGCCTTCATTACATGGTTTCTTTGGAGGCAAACGGACTTTGCAGGCATTGTTGATGCAATATACAGAACGTTGCTACACTTCAACGATGTGGTCGATCTGTGATGACTGTGCGAGGAATTTGTGTCATGAGATGGTTGCGTAGGCTATCCATATCAAGCAAGCGCCACAAGCATGTGCATACGCGTCACCACCATTGAGTAGGGCGTCCTAGAGGGGGGTAGAAGAATGATTTACTGTCTATTTTTTTACTTAAACTTATCAACCAATTTAACTTTCGAAACAACATTTCATGTGCTTAGGCCTGGTCTTAACACTTGATTGTATTTGGCCATATAGCCTATTATAGCGTCCTAATCCAACAGAAGTGCAGCTGTGCGACCGGGACAGATATCTTCGATGGGAAGGGGTAGACCAACTGTCATCGAGAACATTGACAGTTCTTACGATCAGCATCAGTTTCACAGTTCATCTCAAGCCTTTAGGTGTATCTACCCGGACATATTGCTTTCCAACAATATCACTAATGTTCCAAATACACAAAAGCGAAATGTGTATTCAACATGCGTAAAACTTGGTATGGAGAGTGCGCGCTTCAGCTCATTACACTTGCCAGAATACGCAACAGTTTGCGTGAGAACACTGCTTTGGACCGTTTGCTCCCTAATGCATATTACTACATGTGAAAGGGTATAATAGGTTATTGATTCCAGAGACTTTAGCCTTTATTTAGGCTATAACGTTGAGTCCATAACATAAAGGGAACTTCATCTCTATTTTATAAGGCGGACGCATGCTCCAATACAGGCCTAACCATCACGCGTGCTGCGCATAGGCCTACTAGCCTGTACATCGCAAAAATGTTTTTCATCATTCTATTATTTTTCTGTTGTGTCTCTGGCTCCAGCTACTGTTCTGTGTGTCGTTTGGTAGTTAGACCTTTTCTGATGCGACTCAGACGGCAAACTTTCCTTCCGGGTAAACAGAGGGGGAGGGGTCAGTCAAATGAAATTCAATAAATGAATAGCCAAATATCACAAATTGAAAAACGATCAAAAATGTTGTCATTTTTTTATAATGCTATTATGGTATGAAGTAACACATGCAGAAAACAAAATACAGCCATTTCTGCTTGTATTGCTTTAATCAAAACAAGAAGTTGCACCCTTTTTTGAATTTCATATTTCATTCCAAAATAGAATAATGAATGAACGAAAAAGTACACGGACCGTATCATCCGATCATTCAATTATTCCATTCAATCTGGCAAACGGAAAACGAAATAATGACTCCATATTTTGTTTTCCCGTTTTTCCATATGGCCAAAAAATAGGGAGTTATGTTGATTTTCCTTTTCCCAACTCAAAACAGAACAAGTAATAAACGAGAAAACCAAAACGAAATAACAACTCTAATTTACGATTATTGGTCTCATTTCTCGCGGTGCTTTTCTATTGCTCGCCTAAGTAAGACACGATAGTGCACAAGTGGCTGCCAAACGCGTTGCTTTACGCATTTCCCCGAGGCCTATAATCAGCCTGCTGATGCGCCTACTCCACAGAACATCTTACTGTTCTACTGGTAGCCCCTTATGTCGGTGCCTGTGGGTGGTAAAGATAGCCTAACTCCTTTACGCACTGTGTCCGGTCCAGTATGTCCCCATAGGCTAACTACATTAATAATTGTGACTATTCAATGTGCTAAGGCTCCTTCCACTAGATCATTTTATTATTACAGGTGGAATGAAGTTTTGACCATTGGTGCGTGAATCGGAAGAAACTTCTCTTCAACTGCTTGGTACCGTCCTATTCCTGGGAACTGCCAGCGAGGTCTCCTCCACAGTTTAGGCGTATCTGGTTGCTATTTCTGCATGCCACATCAGCATTAGGCTACTACTTAAGCTACTGTAGGCGAACATTTGTGAAAGGTGCTAGGCGTCTCCATCCGACCGACCTCTAGGCTACCTCTATCTGTCATAACACACCATGGAACACCTCCCTGGTTTTGGATGCGTTACGCATGGCCCCATTTAAACGTGGACCTGAAGTGTCTTTCCATTAAGATGATAGGCTACTATCCCTCGCTCTGACCACTACCCTACCCTACCAAGCGAGTCGGGTGAGTTTACAGGTTACATGTGCTGGTCTGTCAACCCAGACTGCGCGCAATTTGCCCAAAATGGCACCATGGTCAACTTGCATCTCGTCAACTTGTATCAGGGAGGTGTTCCGTGTTATGACAGATAGAGGTAGCCTAGAGGTCGGTCGGATGGAGACGCCTAGCACCTTTCACAAATGTTCGCTAGTTGCTTAAATAGTTATCCTAATGCTGATGTGGCATGCAGAAATAGCAACCAGATACGCCTTAAACTGTGGAGGAGACCTCGGCAGTTCACAGGAATCAGTAGACGGTACCACGCAGTTGAAGAAAGTTTCTTCCGATTCACGCACCAATGGTCAAAAACTTCATTCCACCTGTAATAAAAAATAATTCTAGTGGAAGGAGCCTTAGCCCATTGAATAGTCACAATTATTAATATAGTTAGCCTATTGGGTAGACATAGCCTAGGACCGGACACAGTACAGTGCGTAAAGGAGTTAGGCTATCTTTACCACACACAGGCACCGACATAAGGGGCTACCAGTAGGACAGAAAGATGTTCTGTGGAGTAGGAGCATCAGCAGGCTGATTATAGGCCTCGGGGAAATGCGTAAAGCAGCGCGTTTGGCAGCCACTTGTGCACTATCGTGTCTTACTTAGGCGAGCAATAGAAAACACCGCGGGAAATCGGACCAATAATCGTAAATTAGAGCTGTTATTGCGTTTTGGTTTTCTCGTTTATTACTTGTTCTGTTTTGAGTTGGGAAAAGGAAAATCAACACAAATCCCAATTTTTTGACCATATGGAAAAACGGGAAAACAAAATATGGAGCCGTTATTTCGTATTCCGTTTGCCAGATTGAATGGAATAATTGAATGATCGGATGATACACGGACCGAAAACGGTCCGTGTATATTTTCGTTCATTCATTATTCTATTTTGGATATCACATGAGAAAGGAATAAGGACTCGTTTATGATGATTTACGCTTGAACATCAGTTTATGAAATAGAACCAAACGCCATATTTTGCTATTTTGTAGGTACTGAAAATGAAACGCTGAATCTTAGAAAAGAGAGAAAAGCAATAAAGAAAAACGTCCTTCTTAATTGTGACTATTCTTTATTCAGAATTCGGGTGACCTGAGAGTAGGCTAAGTCCTGGAAGGCTGGTTGAGCCTTCATTACATTTCTTTGGAGGCAAACGTACTTTGCAGGTATTGTTGATGCAATATTCAGAGCGTTGCTACACTTCAAAGATGTGGTCGATCTGTGATGAGTGTGCAAAGAATTTGTGTCTGGTTGCGTATCCATATCAAGCAAGCGCCACGAGCATGTGCATACGCGTCACCACCATTGAGTAGGGCGTCCTAGAGGGGGGTAGTAGAAGAATGATTTTACTGTCTATTTTTTTACTTAAACTTATCAACCAATTTAACTTTCGAAACAACATTTCATGTGCTTAGGCTGGTCTTAACACTTGATTGTAATTTGGCCATATAGCCTATTATAGCGTCCTAATCCAACAGGAAGTGCAGCTGTGCGGACCGGGACAGATATCTTCGATGGGAAGGGGGGTAGACCAACTGTCATCGAGAAACATTGACAGTTCTTACGATCAGCATCAGTTTCACAGTT
>NC_085869.1:45322041-45324541 GCF_034702125.1 Engraulis encrasicolus
CCGTGTAACATGACTCCACCACAACTTCGGCATAACAAACGCAAGCACTGTTCCCCAGATTCGGCAGGAAAACTAACTCCAAAACAGTTTTTCTCCATTGGTGTGGCTTATTTCTTGAAACAGAGATGACATTCTCAAAACAACATGGACTAATCCCCAAAACCACCTAGCAATTTCTCACAACAGCATGGCCTTTCTCATTGCTTTCATCGAATTTCAAAAACTTTGTACGCGCCTCAAATGTCTGCTACATCTTTGCAAATGATTATGTACAAGTAGCCTACAGATAATGCAATGAGCACACATGTATCACATTTTCCAAATAAACAGATTGCTTGCTTATCTGAATGGATTAGTGAATTCTCATATTACTTTCAACAGTTTCAATAAACAGCAAATTGATGACAATGTCAAAGAGACAAATTATTTTGGGGGCACTGATAATTTATGCGAGAAAGGAATTGAGTTTCGAAACACAGGTTAACTGTTTTTGGATAGGTACAAATACTGAATGTGATGAATGATCCATATACTGTAGTTGTGCTGTACCATCAACATTGGGATTACAGTAATATCTACAGATTTGATGAGAGTTATCTTAAATTGCATGTTGATTGATTCAGTTTAGTTATAAATCATATTATACGCGTAGAATGCCAGTAGAACGCGTCTCATCCAATCAGATATCGCAAAATAAATTGATCTAACTATTTTAGATCAATTTATTTTGCGATATCTGATTGGATGAGACGCGTTCTACTGGTATTCTACGCGTCGGCAAGGAGGATGATGTCTAGGTGGACATTATCCCCGGAGACTCATCACACTAATAATCACTCCGCCGTGGATAGAATGTAACCAGGGCAGCGTATTTTGAACTCGCCATCATTCTTAGTTCTATGCTGGACTAAGTTGGGCGCACGCACGCCCGCATGACAGAGACGTGTATCCCAGTTGGTAGCTGGATTCTGGCAGAGAGGAAGGAAGTTATCAGATTCTAGTGCAGTTGTCTGGGTAGTTGGCACACCTCTGCGGCCGCTATTTCGTAGTCTTTTGAGGGCAATCTAACATATGTAGCCTACTTGAAATATTCATAAATATAAGATACTTTCAAACGGGAGATATGCGGGACAACGGACACTTTTTGGTACAGAGACAGCAAGGGTATGTCAGTCTCCTGCAGTGTGTGAGAAGTGAGAACCGCTATTATCGGATCTCATTCGCGCTGTGGGAGAGGGAAGGACGAGGAAGAGATGCCCTTAAAAATATAGTGCAAATTTAGTAGGCTACAAAGTGGGCATCTGGAAGCAATACCGGGTGCCATGCAATGTAAAACAATGGCCGCTTGGAACTGGAATGAGTTGCCTTTTAGTTTATTGGGAGGGAAAACGCGAACCCCTTCCTCGTTTGCACACACATCAGATGTTTGCCTGAGAAAGTGTTTCAGCAGCAAAGTTGTAGCCTTCAGCAGTAGCCTACAGCAGACACCAGGGTATCATAGGCCTACAAGGGATTGATCTGTGTTGTGTGTGTGAGAACAGCGCTCGGATCTCATGCGGGACAGGAGAGGGAAAGAGGGAGGTGCGTCTTTACGCAGCTAATAACAATGTTTTATCAGCAAGTGTGCGGTCCACAAAAATGCAAAAATCTGGCTTACAAAAGTAGGCATCTAACTAAAAATATTGAAGTTTCACAGTGTTCACATGCATCTTGCATCATTTTAGTAAGCAAAGCCCAGTTGCAGTCCACACAGAAATGCGCATCACACAGTTTGAAGGAACATTACGCGCTGGCACTGCCAGCTCGTCATTGCATAGCAACCATACAATCAACTGGGAACTACTTTGCTTAGCGGAGCAGGTAAACAACTAATGATGAAGGTAACTAATAAACATTTATTCGAAAATGTATTCTGGTATTTTTGTTGGTAATTGAACTATTGTATAAAAGCAACATGACCCGAGTGGGAGGGATGATGTTGACGGATATCCTCCCTGGTGTGGTTCGGCCATAGGCCGAGCTCGGGTTATATTGATTATTAATATTAATTTATAGCTGAATAAATCACAATTCCATCTACAGCACTAAATGAATGAAAAGGAGCCAAAGCAATTGAGAGGGATCAATGCAATTTTTACGGTGCTGACTATTTATATGGGAAAGGGATTTAGTTTTGAAGCATGAATGAAAAGTTTTTGGAGATATATGACTGAAGATATAGGACTGTCATCTCAATTTCAAGAAATGAGCCAAACCAATAAAAAACCTCTAAAAAGCAGTGTGGGTGACGCCAGTTGCCTGTAGCTAAATGGTGACCGTAATGGAGGTCTGTGGGGAGAATTTGAATGCATTGGCCACCAGTTGAGTAGCAGATTGTGTTCAAAAAGAGTTTAGCATCATTTACCGCCTTGATGATGTGACTGATGCGCACAACAGTGTAAAGACAGGAAGAGTTTAAAAGCAACAAATGTGATGGAGAGAGAGAGAGAAGAAGAAGAAG
>NC_085869.1:45329541-45362041 GCF_034702125.1 Engraulis encrasicolus
TTTTCTGTGTCAACAACAGACAGTCAACAGCAAAAAAAAACAAAACAACATTGGTAGTAAATGACATAAGTTGGCAGAATTACAGGGTCGTAAACATGTTGTCCAACAGCCGGGGTCCTTTTTATGATCCCCCATGGTGGTCTTTTCAACCTCCTGCTGATGACAATGAAAGCAGAGGCAATGGGCTATGGGAGAGAGGGAGACAGAGAGAGAGAGAGAGAGAGAGAGAGAGAGAGAGAGAGAGACAGAGAGAGAGAGACAGAGAGAGAGAGAGAAAGACAGCAGCAGGAACACACACACACACACACACACACACACACACACACACACACACACACACACACACACACACACACACACACACACACACACACACACACACACACACACACACACACACACACACACACACAGCCAATATGCTTACAGTGGTTTTAGCCTTGGGAGCTCTGCTCCACTCAGCTCAGACATTCTGGGCTGCCATTATGGAGGAAAGATTAAGTGTTTTTAAGACACAGGCGGCAGGCCGCACTACAGGGCTTTTACAGTGCAGCAAAAGGAGGTGCAGAGAAAAGGCCAAGAGACCCCTGCCTGGGAAAAAGACAAGTCCCTGCATTAGACATATTCAATACTCAAGTGAAGAAGTACGTATGTACCTGTTGCTCGCTAACATAACCTCAGAGTATTGTGCAGTGTGCAAATAATAAGAAACTGTTGTGCAAACCAGAAAAGCCTGGCGAGCCAAACAAAAACATGTAAATATCAGTCTGGAATCACTCGGTTCAGATAGCTGAGGGACAAAATCATTATTGGTACAGTTCAAAATGGTTCACATTTCCTCTGCACTGCCTTGCTGCCACTGCTACAGTATGACGTCCACTTTTCATTAGCCGTAGCCATTGAGCTGTGTCCACTGGCCTGTCAAAGCCCACCCCAAAGATACAAACAGAGGGGGAAAGAATCACTAGCTGTGATTGGTGGGGCCAGGTTGGTGCCTGTTGTGGCGATGTTACAGTGACCAGGGCTAGGGCTACAGGGACCAGGGCTTACAGGGATCAACTCACCTGATGAAAATGTGGGGTCTGCTCGTTTTTCCGACGCCCCATTGGTCCTGTGCGTCGATGTTACGAACATTTCCCATTGATCCTACAGCACTTAGTCTCAGATAACTTTTTACCAATAATGTGAAACCCTTTGTCCCGACAGTCCAATGTTCCGACCAAAAGCTGCTTTAGATCACCGCCATCTCTGAGTCTGACAGCCTGCGCAGTGGTCATGCTGTCTGTGACAGGTTAGGTTTAGGGAAAGTTGGTCAAGGCACAAATTTAAAACTCAGAAACATTGCAATAGCCTACTGACAGGTTAGGGTTAGGAATGGTTTTGGGTAGGGCACAATTGTAAAACTTGGCAACATTGCATTAATGACAGGTTATGTTTAGGGGTGGTTTTGGTAAGGGCACAGCTAGACCGACTCAGACGGCATCTATGTGCGCATGCAGCTGAAGTCTACTTGGCACCGGGAAAAGCAGGACATACGACCTGGGATGAAGACCAATCCTAAACATCCATTGGTCGGAACATTGAGCTGTCGGAGCAAAGGGTTTAACTTAAAGGGACAGTTTGGTCAATTTCAACATGCAGTTGTATTGCTCACGCTACCCTTGACTTGTCAGTACCTGGTGATGCCACATTTTTCGGCTCAGCCCTTTCCGAGATATGAGCAATTCTAATGGGGGCAGCGTTTGTTTACATTTTTAAAAAATGAAACATAGGCCAACTCCAAATATTTTCCCAAAAGGTACTGCTGTTTGCTAGTTGTCTGCTGATGTTTTATAACCTTTTGGATGTTTTTGGGAATAAATAAAAATGCTTTTTTGAAATGTAAACAAAGAGCTGCCCCCATTACAATGACCAGGATCTCGGAAACGGCTGAAGAAGAAGAAAAAAAAATCTCAGGCACTGACAAGTCCAGGGTAGTGTGAGCATTACAACTGCATGTTGAAATTGACCAAACTGTCCCTTTAATTATTTTGAGTTAGTGGGCTGTAGGATCAATGTGAAATTTTCTGAACATTGACGCGTCAGACTAAAGAGGCGTCGGAAAAATGACATGCTACCGAAAATGCGTGTGATGATTGCTAGGCGAGCTTGTCTAGTTTACAAGGCTAAGAAAACTGTATAGCCCCGGGCAGCTGTGGCCTATTAGTTGAGGAGATAAGCTTTAAGCTTATATCAGAGGGTTGAGGGTTCAAACCCCACCCTTCCACTCCCTACCACTCTCCATGGCTGAGTTGTCCTATCCCCACACTTCTCCAGAGACTGTAACCAACACCCTGTAAATAATTGTAAGTTGCTTTGGGTAAAAGCGTCAGCTAAGTGTAATGAACTGTAATTTAATGTGATGTAATGAAAGAAAAAAAGTGAAAAGTGAAAGCCCATTGGGAAACTCCAACTCCCATTTGTCATTGTGACACAGCACTCCACAGCACACAAGTGAACACTGCACACTGCACGCAACGAAATTGCATTTATGCCTCACAGCTCTGCAGGAGTGGGCTTTATGAAAAAGGCTGGAGAGCTGAGTGATACTGCTGTAAATTTGAGTGAGCTTAGTGAGATATAACTTACCCAAATCATCAACTCTGCGGTTGGATAGGAAGGCTCGCAGGTCTCTCCCACTCATTGCTTCTTCATCTGTTAAGTGACATAAAAGAGTGACTTGCATATCTTGAATACCAAATTTACACACACACACACACACACACAGACACACACACACACACACACACACACACACACACACACACACACACACACACACACACACACACACACACACACACACACACACACACACTGTATATTCTTCATCTTCTTCCTCTGGGTAATATTGAGGGTGGTAAGCTACTGAGGGGTCAGCAATGTCCCCCTCAGTCCTTTCTGACAGATTCTTTAATCTGCTTACCCCCTTGGCCTTGGGGATTAAAATATGACAATGGCAGAGGAAGTTAATAGAACACACAGTGCTGCTGCCTTATCTTAAAATATTCGCACTCTACAAACAGCACATTCAACAGCAAAGTTGAGGGGGGGGGTTGTTGGGGGGTTGGGGGGTTACTGAAATAACCTTTCGAACCGACGCTGTCTTACTGGATGTGCAGGTGCAAACTGCTGGTGTCGCTCTAGGGTCCCTGCTGACGTCTCCGGGGCAGACTCCCTGCGAACGTGTCTGTCATTCTCACTCTCGTCTTCAGAATCCCCTCTCTGCAATATCAATAGGCTATTCAGCGCGACTTGATCATCACCCTTCTTTTTATGACCATTATTTCACCTCGTATTACATTTTATAGCACAGTGCGTCTTTTTGCTGGCGGCGGGGAAAAAATTAACAGGAGTGCCACTGTAGCAGGGCAGACATAACGAGTTAGTCAGAGAGTGGCATCTGAGTGTCCCTTAATGTCACAATCAATTCCACATGAGGAGGGGGGTGGGGCGGGTGGTGTGGGGGTGGGGTGATTGGGGCTGCCGAATAGAAGCAGCGGAAGCAAGAAATTAATTCTCTTCATGCGTGATTATCGCGCCTGCATTCTGCAATGCCTCATTCTCCATGTAGCACAGCATTGCTCTCTCACACATGCTGCCTCACATTGAGCTAATTCCATCCAGACTCATCAACTAAGATGAGGCATTTTGCAAATGTGCAGCTGAGAAAGAGATGGTGTTGAAAGACTCATGAATATACTTTCCTATAAATATGCTGTTCTTTGATAACAGCAACAACAATACAACCTTCATGCAACCTTGGCAAACAACCTAAATTGTGTTCAAGAAGCAAAGTTTACCTAATGGTTGGCCAATTGACAAAATGCTGGTTGTGGCCCACAGACAGTTAAGTTAGGCCTAGTCTACTTGGGGGAAATGAACAAATTCTTGTACTAATTCGAATCATCTTTGTTGTAGGCCAACAGATCCATGTGTTTCTCAACAGTTGCACAATTGTTGTCAATAGTAGGCTGGCCACATTTTAGTGTGAGTAAATAATTAAATGACTGGGAAAACTATCGACACAATAATGTCCCAGAGACTCGTGGGCACGGGCGCTGTTAAAAATGTTGGGCCCCATGAAAGATTCAAATTTTGGGCCCCCAAAATGACAAATTATGTTATCAGCATCTTTCAGGGGCCCTGCCAGTGCTGTTGGGCCCTTAGAATCCCCCCCCCCCGCGCGGCACCCATGCTCGTGGGCATGCATTATTCATTAGATATAAGTTATTTTCTGATCAAAAAGCCTAAAAAACAAGGCACCCTATACACCAAATATATTTTTCATTTGATAGACTTATTTGATAATGACTTTTTTTAAGTTACTGTAGGTTACAATCTTGCTGGGTCAACGGACCAAACCTTATCCCTGTTTTGATAGCCTACATTTGCATTTGGTGTTCTGTTCTCTGACTCTCCGATAGTTTTACCTCACTTGTCTGCTGAAAATACAGTAACTCTATCTTACTTGTAGGCTGTGAAACAAAGTATCCCGTGGATGACGGCTTGACACCTTGACATATTTGTAAAGAGTTACTTTGTTTCACAGACATTGAGAAAAAAAGATACAGTAGCAGAACATTACCTTGTCGACGCTTCCCGGTTGACAACATTTGTAACCAAGGGAACTATTATTGCTTTCCTATTGGCCAATATAACAGCAATCCAGTCCAATCATCTGTTTGTGACTACCTCCTTGGACCAATGATATTTCTCAGTGCGAAACCACATTACGGTGACGTCATGTATACTCGAATTGCTTCGGTGTAGAAGCGGGTGGAAAGGAGAAACTGGCTCTCGAGTATGGAGACTAGTTTCTCCGCTCGGTATTCTCACGGATAGGACTGGACTGGTATTCTGCAAACCGACGCTACATTCTGATAGACTGAAATGTTCTAATGGAGTTCTGTGCTGTTATATCATAACATTCCTCCACGAGGTAAGAACTTTAAAACCCGAATCGCATGCATCTGTGTGTGAGAGAGCGCAGCAGAGTACTTTCGCTGGTAACCAGACCACGCGAACGATCTGGTGCAAGGGACACAGGATAGGATAGGGTCAGAGTATGCTATCTCTCTGTCTGGTCTTCTTGCATGTTGTTAAAAGACACTCAGTATCTCAACTAGTGAGAGGATATCTGAATGCACAGGATAATCTCTCTCTCGTGACTGGTTTAAGCATTAAACGTGGGAGCTTCAAGAGATGTTTCTTGGAGTTTGTCGTATTCCCAGGAATTCTATCTCGTCCCACAAGCTTCTCGGAGCTGTCATATAAACGACATTGCGCATGGTTTATGACCTATTCATACTTGACTTTGTGGTGCACTTGTCCTCCAAGTGTGCCGATCGCACCAAAGCAAGCAACTGATAGGCAAGCAGGTGAGCTCTCTTTCGGAATCTGTGGAATGCGAGGTCGGTGAGGCGGTGTTACGTCCGTTTCTTTTCTTTCTAGAACTAGAGTTCTTCTAATGTAGCATAAATGGACGTCAGACACACAGTGACAAAATGTGGATCTCACGTGTCGTGCTGCAAAATGTGCAGGTGTAAGGATCTATTAGATCGTAGTTAGTCTATAAGTTAAGTCATTCCATGCAATCTGATGGTAGTTAAGAATTGTAGGTTTGGGGAGCGTATGCTACATTTAATTCTAGTCCTCCATTTGATACTGACCCTGTAAACGAAGGGTTTTCTGAAGTTTTGATTTTCTCCCTTGGAATTGACATATTATATCTCTTCTGGTTTGGCAATGATTTATGTCTTTAATTTTGCAAACTGCGCCACTGTTGTTTTGTATTGCATTTGTGCGTAACCGCTTCCAGGTTTTCAGAACCTGAATCTAACCAAATGAATACGAGGCATGTTTGAACACGTTGTGCCGCTATTCACTGCCTTTCACGCAAGGCGTGTCATCAGGCTGAGTTTGAAAATCCTCCAAAGAATGCCATCTGTGTTTTTCGAGGGTGTCTTCCTTATAGAGCACTAATATCAAGAACGGGCGGTTAACTTAAAAGACTCGTATATATTTGAGCCAGGCAATGCAGTTCCTCAAGTGTCCATCTGCGTCAGGCGCGCCGCCTAGAAAGAGCGATTTACGCAAAACATCTGTATTGAAAGAAATCTAATCTGAATGTTCATATTTTGTTTGTTTAATCCCACATGCCATGTAAGCATCGTTCATGTCTTCCCTTCCCATGGGTGAGAATGGCCCCATTTCACACACGCACATATAAGTGACCAAGTCACAGAAGACTGCAAGCAGGGACCATACGGATTTATTATCATAGTCCCAGCCAAGGAATGGATTTGCTGATGCGATTATTTTAAACTGTAGTAATTTGAGAAGGAAGATTATAAAATGATAAATAACTTGCAGTGGGCAAGTACTGCTTGTTTGCTAAGCCACTGTGACGCATTGGAAAACTTTGCGCAAAATTGCGCACGGTAGGCTAATTTAATTGACATGCAGGTATGAAAATGCATCCTTCATATATATTGTGGCAATCAAATATGAGTCTTCATGAACAGCGACGAGATCTGCATTTATAAAGTTAGTTCTACATTACTTTCCATGATTTTATGCCATATAATGTCACATCACAGTTATCAGAAGGGGGTCATTTCACGTGAAATCAGACACTTTGGGACCCGACAGACCCGGATTTCGATCATACTTGGTGTGCCTTTTCAGTAGCAAGGTAGCACCCCAGAACTGCATTGGTTTGAATCTGACACTAATATTAAGGGAGAAACAGACTAGGAAAGGTTCACATGTGAGGGTAGGACACTATACATTCAGCCTTGAATATATCAGTCAGTGTTAGTCACAAAAAGATGCCTGTGGTGTTGTTTGAAAGCTCTTTTCTGGCTCTACATAGTACACAATCACCTTGGAATACAACTACTCTCAGAATATGAATTATGATAAATTGAAAAATTAAAAATTGAATATCTAAAAAAACTCATATTTTAAAATGGCCAGTTCCTTGTCAAAACGTAGCCGGCAATGTCATGAGCAGCACCTTAAATGCTGGTGTTCGGTTTGTTATTCATTTCAGAGAGAAGTTGACTCACAAATATGGCATCATACAGACCACTTACTAATAATATGGTAATACCATAGTAGCATCACATGACAAAACAAAAACAAAACAAAAATGGTCAGTGTCCATGGTCCCAGGTTTCAGAAACTAAGGCAGATGTCCATTTATACACCAAAAGATGATATGTGAATGTTTGAACATTCCTTCGCTGTGTACCTGTGCCATCTTCCCTTTACCGTACTTTAAAGAGATAATCAATGGCTACACTCTCATTTTGTACTCTACCAGTGCATTTGAAGCAGCAGCTGTGTCTTTTGTAGATAATGTATAAGTACGTCCCGTTGCAGTTACAGGTTCCACTACCAGAAGCACATCCTGATGATCCATGACAGTCTATCTGGTCTGAAGGGAAAAGTGAAGGATGGAGATGGCCCATGAGGATGCAGGAAGTTCAGTTTCCCTCTCCAGTGCTCGGCATATACATTCCTCAGCACATGCTAGCCACCAGTTGCCATCATATACAGCTACAACATACCCTTTGATGCTTGAAAATGTAACACATTCCTTTACTGAGCTCACTCTTTCAACTCTGCCTTCTCTGAATGCTCAAAATGGCCTAACTTCCACTGTGTCCATTGACAATGGGCAGAAGCTGTGTAGTTTTTGAGTACCTGGAATAGTTCTTGCAGATTCAAACCTTTTCAACAGGTTCTCAGCTTCATGATGGTACATCTCTGTTGTGGCAAACTGGCAATGGATGTTCTTGACATTATCCTTGACAAATTCAAACAGTTGGTATGGCGTTATAATTTAATTGTCAATAGGACGTTGCAGACTTGCTCGTGCAGCAAGCCATTTAACTGTCCCTCCAACGCCATCACATGGACCTTTGCCATGTGATGTGGCAAAAAAGTGCCACTCTGCAGGTATGTGAAAATCTGCCTCGTGGTGGCACAAATTTGTTGTAATTTTAAGGTTCTTATATTGTGCAGGAAGTCTGCAACGTTGAAAGAGTGAAAGAGTGAGCTCAGTAAAGGAATGTGTTACATTTTCAAGCATCAAAGGGTATGTTGTAGCTGTATATGATGGCAACTGGTGGCTAGCATGTGCTGAGGAATGTATGCCGAGCACTGGAGAGGTGAAACGGAACTTCCTGCATCCTCATGGGCCATCTCCATCCTTCACTTTTCCCTTCAGACCAGATAGACTTGTCATGGATCATCAGGATATGCTTCTGGTAGTGGAACCTGTAACTGCAACGGGACGTACTTATACATTATCTACAAAAGACACAGCTGTTGCTTCAAATGCACTGGTAGAGTACAAAATGAGAGTGTAGCCATTGATTATCTCTTTAAAGTACGGTAAAGGGAAGATGGCACAGGTACACAGCGAAGGAATGTTCAAACATTCACATATCATCATTTGGTGTGTATAAATGGACATCTGCCTTAGTTTCTGAAACCTGGGACCATGGACACTGACCATTTTTGTTTTGTTTTTGTTTTGTCATGTGATGCTATTACTATGGTATTACCATATTATTAGTAAATGGTCTGTATGATGCCATATTTGTGAGTCAACTTCTCTCTGAAA
This sequence comes from Engraulis encrasicolus, assembly GCF_034702125.1. Lineage (NCBI taxonomy): Eukaryota > Metazoa > Chordata > Actinopteri > Clupeiformes > Engraulidae > Engraulis > Engraulis encrasicolus. Next base: position 45,338,219 of record NC_085869.1, read on the forward strand.
TGAAAAACAAACCGAACACCAGCATTTAAGGTGCTGCTCATGACATTGCCGGCTACGTTTGGACAAGGAACTGGCCATTTTAAAATATGAGTTTTTTAGATATTCAATTTTTAATTTTTCAATTTATCATAATTCATATTCTGAGAGTAGTTGTATTCCAAGGTGATTGTGTACTATGTAGAGCCAGAAAAGAGCTTTCAAACAACACCACAGGCATCTTTTTGTGACTAACACTGACTGATATATTCAAGGCTGAATGTATAGTGTCCTACCCTCACATGTGAACCTTTCCTAGTCTGTTTCTCCCTTAATATTAGTGTCAGATTCAAACCAATGCAGTTCTGGGGTGCTACCTTGCTACTGAAAAGGCACACCAAGTATGATCGAAATCCGGGTCGGTCGGGTCCCAAAGTGTCTGATTTCACGTGAAATGACCCACGGGCACAACTTTGCCTTGCTTCCTGCCTTTTAAGAAGCCTTTCAAAGACATTTCCTCCTCTGCTGACTGGTTGCTTTTTGCAGCTTTGAGTGAAGTTAGAAAAGATGGCTTTTGTTTTTGTTCTTCGCTTAATCCCCTCTCTTTCACTGCATCATTGACTTGATTCCAGCATTGACAGACTCCATAGTCTGGGCCTAGCATTTTTAAGGCCTATCTCGGAGTGATTAAAAGCCTGACTTCACTTGACTTCATGATTGATTATTTTTTGTTCATCTTACATAGTTTTTTTGCTGGTACAGATGCCACAGATGGCCCCCTGTCTCAGGCTGTACAGTGTAGCTACGAAATTATGTAAGATTTCCACTTTCCATGGGCCCAGACTTCTCCCTCTCCCTCTGTCTCCCTGATGAGAGTTGACTGTGGGATCCTCCACGCCTTCTGCTGAAGCCATTTGAGGACATTGTAAGTGAATCTCCGCTCATTGATATTTTCCACCGTCACATAAATGTCTGTGGTCACTCTGCGGTGTGCGTCTGCACTGCCATGGCATCCAGTGACATCGATGCTCCTTTATGGTGATAATTATAAAGCGATCTGCAAGTAGCCCTTTCCTAACATTAAGCCATGTAATTGAGTGATTTGATCTAAAAGAATCTAGGCAGTCACCACAGTATACGTACGGTCCTCAATATACCCAAATGGAACCTGCTCTATAAAGGCCATTTGAAAGTCCACATTCCATTACCCCTGCTAAGTGTATAGGCTTAAACTACTCATCTGTTAGAGTCTCAATAGCTGTGCCTTTTCAGTGCAGGATTTGACTGAGACGATACTTGTGAGCTATATGGTTCGCCTGTGTCCTGTCAAGATGGGCTCCTTTGCCGACATGAGCTACCAATAGACTGTCAGCATAGCCATAACCCTGAACCATAGGGATGCTATTGTAATGCATTGTAATGGCTTGGTATTTCAGTTGAATGGGTTGCTCATATTGACATGCTGACTTACTGTAACTAACTACTTGACTTGACTTGACTAACTACCAATAGACTGTAACCCTAGCCCCAACCCCCAGGGGCACTACTGTAGTGTGATGTAATAGCTCGACAGGTAGTTCATATTGACATGACAATCCTCGGGCAGCTGCTGTTCTGCTGAGATATGCTGTGTCATCAATATGAATCACTAGTAACATAGCCCAAACTCCAACCCCTAAGAGCACCACTGTAGCGCGTTGTGATCACTCTGCAGCTCTGCTCAACAACATGACACCTGTGACCTAGCTAGGACCAGATTTGGTTTGTTTGGTTGAAAATTGTGCACAATCCCAGGAAAAGGTGCAGGACAAAGGTCAACCAGTGGTGTAGTCTACTTTTTTATGGTGGGTATACTGTATATTTGAGCATTTTTTGAAGTGGGTATACTGTATACATTTGTGCCATTCATAATAATGGATCATTCAATTTTAAGTGGGTATACTGAAATCCCTGAAATTTAGAAGTGGGTATACTCCGTATACCCGCGTTCTACGTAGACTACACCACTGAGGTCAACTAAAACTTAGGAGTCCTGGAATAAATAAAAAAATCAAGAAAAAAGGATCCTAAGTGTGAAGAGTGACTCCTCACTCCAACTAAACCATAGGGCCAGATTTGGCCACAGCTGAATTGGCCACTTGAGGCTGGAGTGGAGGGCTTGCATGAGGCCGTCCTTTTCTCCACTCATGTGTCTGTCCTCAGTCTGTTAACACATGTGGCTGCTTAAGCGAGCTCATCTGTTATAAGGATCAGGTTAAAGAGTGATGGGGCCCACAACTCATCCAAGAGCATCGGGGGCAAATGGGTGGCTATTGAGGCAATAAATTACTTGACTGAAATGAGCTTTTATGCATGTTAATATGATGGTAATTTGAATTGGGGCTTAGTTGGAGGTACTCAATTAGTCTCGAGAAAATAGTGCTTAGCAACCAGCCCAGCGCAAGGGCAAATGAAAGTCAGGTTATCTCGAACGTATGTTTTGATGGATGGATGGATGGATGTCTGTCTTCTGTCTCGTCTGTCTGTCGTTCTCTGTCATTCTCTGTCTCTCTGTCTCTGTCTCTGTCTCTCTCTCTCTCTCTCTCTCTCTCTCTCTCTCTCTCTCTCTCTCTCTCTCTCTCTCTCTCTCTCTCTCTCTCTCTCTCTCTCCTTGTATGTTTCCCATCTTCTCTTCAGCCTGAAATGTATGGAGGGTGGGGGGCATTAGCCTGCCCTGACTCCTCGTGATACACATTACCCAACTAAGGAACCAAACAGCTGACATCTATTGCCAGAATCCAGTTAATCAGACAAACTTAACATTTCTCATGGGGTATGGCAACAGAGCGGACTCATCCAGGGATGCTTTGCTTGCCCGCTTGCTCACAAATACCTCTTTGTGCTGCTGCTGCCCTCACTCTCACAATATATTCTTGTCGACTTACTTTTCGGGACAGTCCTGAGGACATGGACAATACCAAAGCAGAATAACAGAAGCAGACTCAAGGTCTGGAGAAGAGACATACTGCAGTGCAGACACCGGAAGCAGAAGATGTTTTTGTGTTTGTGTCTGATGTATGTTCACCTGAGATGCATCTTTCCCAAGGCAGTTTGGTGCCACAATGCTTACCCATGTGGTTTCACTTCATGCTGAGAAATGTACTATCAACACATTTTTTTCTTCGTAAAGAAGGTGATTCGTATTTTTGAATGCACACAATTCACCAAAGCCAATTTTAAGGCACAGCCATGGGTCAAAGAAAGGGAATCTTTGTGTTTTACTCGCCTTTTGTTGTTATCTTGGGGTTGCTGTGATTGTGCTGGAGCCCATGCTGTGGTCAGATTATACTTAACAGGAACTGACATGCGTTGAATAGGCCCTCTCTTCAGGCCACTCCCCGACGCGTGTTGTTTTTCTCCAGATCAGGCCAACAGCCGCATACCAGAGGCTCAGGGTCACTCGGTGTTACGGCTGGCACCGTCGACTATCTATCTACTACAGTCATACAGCGTGCTGTCATGATTGCTTTGGCTGTGATGGAATTCAATATTTGTGTTATCTAAAGACAAACAACATGGAAGTTGTTAAATGGGGGTGTAGTGTCAGAGTGCCCTGGACATCATGACTCTAGCCCATGTGAGAACCAGACTTGCTAATGCAGCAGTGGAAGGATTTACTCAGTAATGTATATTGTTTGTTTAACTGTATTACGGTGTAGCCTGCATAAGTCAAACATGTTTTAATTGAGCAATTGCATCATGATCATAGAGCTCATGCAGCTTTGTGTCGTCGCCTTGCCTTCCCATTGGCGCTGGATCTCCAGCTGTCTCGCTTGAGGAATTGTGGGATTGGCAGTGGAGCGGAGCGAGCGGAGAAGAACATGTGTCTCATTTGCATAAAAGTGCATTTTCACCCACTGGAGTTGGGCGGATGCAGATGAGCACGGTAAAGCACAGCACGGCACGGCACGGCGGAGCCTCCCATTCCCTTTCAACGGAGCTGGGCGGCCGAGGCAAATTGTTCAATTGACAGTGTTAGTGGAGAGAGTGCATGATTCTGCATTTGCATAAAGCAGAGAAATTCAACACTCCCTGCAGATGAGTAGCATACAATGATGGCGAACAGGCAGCCAGTCAAAATGGCCCGAGTGCTGCATCTCCCTGAAGAGAGTTGAGTGGAAATTGCCATCCTAACAATAATGCTCAGTGCTAAGTGTGTTTTTTATTTATTCCATTTTCTCGCTACATGCTTTATGCACCTAATATGTAATGTGGTCTATACATCTCCTGAGTGTAGACACTACAAATTATATGCCAGACGCAATAGTTATGGCTACCATTACACACAAACAGAAGAACAGTGGGCTGTTAATGGCTCTCTCTTGCGACATATGTCTGGTCTGTCCAACAACAAAAACGATGGTCGCTCTACAAGAAAGTTATAATCAACGGTTTCTTTGGCAATATGTCTGGGAAATGTACTCTAATGTGAGATTATTTCAGTAAATTACGCAGCCGTCAGCCATTATTGGTCCTTTGGGCAGGGTGTGTGCCTGGCAGGGAAGCCAACAAGGGGGGACAAAGGGGTCAGCTATCCTGGGCCCAGGGAGATTGGGGGCCCATAATTGGTCCTTATTATATTAAATGTATTGGTTGGGGGGCCCTTTCATATGACTGTCCTGGGCCCAGTCAAAGCTGTCAGCGGCCCTGGTGCCTGGTGGTAGTGTATGTGTTTGCAGCCCTCAGTTCCTTATCCACATCTCACTCCACTCCTCTATTCTGTTTCACGCTCTCTTCTGGAACAGATGGTTGAATGATAATTAGCCTTATTTTGGACAACCACACAGTTCTGCAAAAGCACAAGCATTTCACCAGGTCTGTGAATTGTACTCAGTTTTTTGATTCCAAGATTCCAAGACAAGACTAATAACGGTACACAATTGAAGTTGAATCGTGCAGCACAAAATGAGTGTCACATGTGCTGAAAATGTAAGAAAGTCCTCACAAATATGGGTGTTGCTTCACCATTCTGGGCTTCTGTAAGAACATGGTATTGCAACATGGAGGACAATGGAAACAACTTCTTGTTCATAAAATATTTTATTCCAGTAGTAAAAGTCCAGTGATTAGTAGTGGCCGTGATTACACACTTGTAAAGTGTGAATACAATGAATGTATTTTAGCTTTTGGAGTAGGCCTAGTCTACTACACTGCACTGGTAAAGACAACTGAGGAAGTTTTAACTGTTACACAATGTGGAGCAGATATACCAGTGGTTCTCAACCTTTTTTGAACGAACACCCCTTGGACCTCATCGTAAGCCTCCCAACGCCCCCCTGACTTCATCATAAGCCTGCCAACGCCCCCGGTTGTACTAAAAAATAAAATGGACTTATGGCCCCAATGGCAACTAAGCACAGCCCTCTCTCAACTGTATCCTTCTCAGTGCCCCCACTACACTAAGATATAGTACATTTATTATGGTGGAATATTGACACTTTTAGTAGAGAAAGTGCGCTCAACTCCGAAAAGTTTCTTACAAGGTCTTTGGGTGCGAGCAAACAGCAAAGTTCATGTATAGTAAAAAAGCCGCACTCCCGGATCAATTTCTTGCAGTTTTAATACTGGGTTAGCATGGCAGCTGTCTGTCTGTCTGTCTGCCATGCTAACCCAGTATTAAAACTGCAAGAAATTGATCCGGGAGTGCGGCTTTTTTACTATACAAGGAATATTGACACTGACAGCGAAAGTCATATAATTATTTATTCAAAATGGTTATTTAAATGTTTAATTTCTGGTCCATGCATCTCGCCAGGTAACGTTGCTTTGAAGTCCATGAGAGGGTCCAGGACCTTGTTGGCCTCTCGTGTCACAGTGGAATTGGTGAGCGAAATGAGGATGGAATATAAATGTCCTGCAGAAAAGATGGCTGCAGCCTGCAGTGGCTCCTCGTGTAGCTAGGGACATATGGAAGAAATTAATTACTATGAGAATTGATTGACACAACCTTCTGTATTTTAAAGTTCAATGGAAAGGGACAAAGTAGCCTATGCGGAAACTATTATATCGACAAGGTGGTAGTAGTAGAGTATAGTTTATTATCCCCAGGGGGAAATATTATTATCCCCTTAGGCGTGAGAGTCACTATGTCACATACCCACATCACTTGTACATAAAAACAATACGATACATACTCGTCAAGGTGAACTCCAATAGAGGTCCTCTAAAGACTAAAGCTACCCTAATAAACTAGTTTGGCTACCGTCCCCTCAATACTTGTTTTGAGTGTCCTAAGGAGGGGAGCTATCTTAAGGCTGTCTCCCCCCTGTCACCAGAACAAAGGTTAAAGGGGCGACCTGTCACGTGTTTACACCACCTGTCAGTCTGGCAGTGTTTGTGTTCTGTCAGTTGGAGCCCTGACATTTTGTGGCAGAGCATTCTCAACATCTCCTCCTCCTGCTGCCACCAGGGACGGACGATGATTCCATTGTCCCTTGGGGCAGACGACAAGAAAGCCCCCCCCCCAATGGGTGCTGCTAGTTTATTAAACGATTCAGCGTGTTAGGCCCAATGTGAGTGTCTTTATTGCTGGGGGAATGGGGGGTAGTCCTCTGAGAATTTTTTAGTAAAATAAAAGTGCAATTTTCATGCAATATGGGAATGGAAATATAGAGGCTTGAGCTTCAGGGCCCCCTTGGCTCTTGGGCCCCTGGGCCTGGGCCCGGTAGGCCTGTGCAGTAATTCATCCTTGAGGACTATGTCGTAGTAGACGGCTCCCCTGAAAGCCCCTCCATCCCCTGAAAGCACCTCCCATCCCAGCTTTTTGGTTGGATCCGGGGCGTCAGGAGATAATGCACAGGACAGAGCATGTCAGCGCTTTTGTGAGATTAGCTCCACAATGGAGGCTTGTCCAGCGGAAAAAAAGGGCCCACTGAGGTCTGCTCTGCCCTGACTGAGTCAGAATACTGAAAGCCCTGTTCCACTCTTCTGGCCTTGGCGGGGTGGACAGCACTGGACGCCAAGAACAGGGAGAGGAAAAGCCGGGCGTAATTGAATAGTTGAAGCCGTCGTCAAAACCACCTCAGCGACCAGAGGTGTGACTATTCTGTTTTTACGGAAGGGTGTCATACTGAATATTTTAAGTCAGGGTTACCTTCTCGCCTGTCAAAGCCTCGTTTCCTGTTGCACAGCTGATTGCAAAGGAGCAAAGAGGACAAGCTGCCTTCTGGTGAAGTGAATGAAGTAACAAGACCACTGGAGGATTTTATTCTGCTGCTGCAGTCAAAACGCTGAAGTGTGTGACATAAACTGGAATGACACCTCATGATGCACGCACAATTGTTACGCCTGAGGTCATATTCCCGTGAGTAATGTGTGCTTTTCTGGGAAATATAGCTTACATGTGCTGTTTATGCTCTGCCTAATGCACCGTGTTCAGCTTTCCTTTTCTTCGACCACTCATTCAGTTTGCCTTGAGATAAAGCAAACAAAGACGTTACTGTGTGTTTTTCTATTGTTTTGAGATGTGTGCAGTTGTGTAGCCTTGCCCTAAATATTTCATGGAGCTTCTACGAAGGCGATGCATATGTATAGTCCAGAGACCTGTCCCAGTGTTTGTATATTTCTGTTCGGCTGCCAGATTTAGTCTGCGGGCCGATGGCATGCTTCCCATAATGCTCTTTGGAAAAAAACAGTTTTCAAAGGTCATGTGAGATGATGTCAGGTCCATGCAGGTGCCCTGCAGGTCTAAAACAGAAACCTGATATATCATAAGGCTTAAACATTGAAGACCACAGGAGTATCTTTGTTATTTGTGCAGTCAGCTGAAGAGTAAAATAAAAGTCAGTTGACGGTACACTTACATGTAAATAAAGACTCTTTGGAATTCTGTTTTGCTCAGATAACTTTTAATAATTAATCGGTTGCCATGGTTGTGTTTCAGAGGAGCAGTGACTGTTACACAGTCTTAGTCATAGAGGGTTTAAATCAATTAGCACATGGTAAAAGCTAATTAGTCAACAGGTTGCTAACTCATTTTTAGATCAAAGTTTTTTTTCCCCTGCCTTTTTGGGGGCTTAATCTCCTGGGCTCCATTGTAGTGCTTTCATCTTTGCTACAAAGAGAGGGGAAAATTGAGGAAGGAGTCCTTGAAAGCCCTGCAATTTTGCTTTGTCCCCTCAGTGTCTCAGAAGTTGACATTTAGCAGGGGGATAAGCCCCAGCACTGCGGCCGGTATGCTAACACAGCCACGCATTATAGCAAGGCAAGGCCTATTTTCCCCTACTCCGTTCAGCGCTGCTGTGAATGTGTGGCTGGCTGGCAGGGAAAAGTGCTCGTATCAGCCTTTTTTCGCCTTGCCTTGCCTCTCTCCCTTAGACCACATTCGCCCACAGTTCCACTGCTCCCATTCACAGATAAGCTCACAGCTGCACATTCCATCCTAAAAGTGGTTAATACAAAAATTGGAACTTTTTTTGTCTACTCATATGTACCACCGAGCTTGCCACAGTACTCTCTTTTTGCTTTGACATATTGAAATTTGACAGATAATGGTGCTTTTGGGGGTTTGGCTCAAAGCCATGTTGTCCGTCTGATTGACAACGTCAGTAGCTAGCGGTAGATCTTCATCCGTTGTCTCGTAGCCCAGTGCGGATGGCAGATCTCAGTTATGCTCCCTCTCTTGAGTGAGCGAAGCTGAATGTGCCGTGTTCTTTGTGAGCCGCTCTGCCCAGAGGCAGTAAATTCCTGCCTGGTGTGTTTTGATAAAGCTCCTCTGTGCCAGTAAGCCTCTCGTGCCCCATCGATGAATCATGGCTGGGGTCACAGCAGAAGGGGACATTTGTTTTACTGACCTGTTGGGTAGTGATTTATATTTCAATTAAATCCCGGGCCTATAGATCCTCTTCAGCCTCTATCCTGTCCACCACCTCTCTAAACCCTCCTCCACCCCACAATACACCAACCAACACCTCACCTAAGAATTCACCCCCCCCCCCACCCCCCATATAGGTGTGCCTGTATTGCTCTTGGCTAGATCGTATCACACGCATCAGCAAACGAAGTGCAGCCTCATGAAATATGACGTGTGTGCTCCTAGCCAACCAGCCCAGCCCAGCCCAGCCCAGCCCAGCCCAGCGTAGCCTAGCCCCGCCAAGTGAGCATGACATTTTATTTCCTGACCCCCTCTCTGAAAATTGTTTCATTGGCTGACAGGCAGCTGACTGCTGGCTGGGATCGGGATGGCTTCTGCCGTTTTCCATTGACATCTCATTTCCCTCTATCTATCTTCTCCTCCACCTCCTTCTCCTTCTCCTTCCATTACTCTCTCCTCTCTTCATTTATTATCTATTTTCCACTTGGCTTATTCAATGTGTCTTTTTTTCTTCTTTCGTTGTGAAATGAGCCTTGTTTTTATCATGAGAAATTACTCTTCCCCCCCCCAACACACACACACACACACACACACACACACACACACACACACACACACACACACACACACACACACACATACGCATACGCATACGCAGACATGCGCGTACGTGCACACACACACACACACTTCTTTCCCTTTCTTAAGAATGAAGACATTCAATCCAAGGGTGGGGCTATCCATATGCAATTAATTATCATATGACATGCTCAGCTGAAATGGGGATTTAGCGATATTTTTGGCCGACTTAATGTTTTTCTTTGTGGCTGAGCGTAGTGAAAGGGGTGTTGACAAAAATAATTCTTCCTGCCTCGGGTTGTATTAATCATAACTGGAATGGGAGGAGATTTCTCTCATATTTTTCCAAAAACTTGCTCCGAATTGAAGCCACTGACCCCATCTATGAGTGCTTTGAAATCCAAAATGTCAGGGCATTAACTCGCAGTCTCACTGACTTTTTAGTAATATCACAGACACAGACACACACACAGACACACACCACAGTTTTGAGAACAAGGAGACGTCTCAGTTGCTTTGGACACATCAAAATGAAAAGCTGTCCTCAAAATGTAATCTAGAGCGAGTGAAGAACACATTACCTGTGGCCCTTTATTTCTTCTTTGTAATATTCGAGCTGTTTAGCTGTGGGCTACGGTTTAGTAATGGCGGCTTTTTTGCCCCCCTGTGACTAGTGCGCTGAGCAAATGTGATGTGACGGGCTTCTTTTTGAGCATGTCAGACGGACGAGATTGGAAAGTCAGAAGAGTGAGGGATGGAAGAGGACAGATGAAGGGATGAATAGAGAGAGAGGGGGAGGGATGGACAAGGAGAAAATGACATTTTAGACCAAGTTGGCTGTCAGAAACGTACGTATCTGTGCGCGCACGCACACACACACACACACACACACACACACACACACACACACACACACACACACACACACACACACACACACACACACACACACACACACACACACACACACACACACACACACACACACGCACACCTGCATCCACACACGGGAACATGACAAAAAACCGCACACAAAATACGCATACACACACACACACACACACACATGCACATCCACTGTCAAGATCACTCAGTGCTCCGACGTTGACAACATCCAAAACTGACATAAAAGTCAGGCCCTGCCGCCCTGTGTCCATCACAACAATTGCACGGGGTACAAGCAGCGAGCAATTCCATCCAATCTACCGCAAAACATGAAAGACTTGTTGTGCTCAAACTAAAATGCAGGAGGCATGGAGGCTTCTTTTCCTTTGGCATGGAGGCTTGTTTTCTCAGCTGGTGAGTGGGGACAGCAGGCTGAGGGGACAGGTGGAGTGGAGTGGGGTGGAGTAGGGTGGGGGTGGGGGGTGGGGGTGGATGGAGGGGGCCGTGAGTCACTCAGAGGTAGGGCAGGGCAGGAGTGGAGGCTGATCACAGGGCTCAGTGACCTGTCTCTCTCATTCTCTCTCTCTCTCTCTCTCGCTTGCTTGCGCTCTCTCTATCTCTATCTCTATCTCTCTCTCTCTCTCTCTCTCTCTCCTCTCTCTCTCTCTCTCTCTCTCTCTCTCTCTCTCTCTCTCTCTCTCTCTCTCTCTCCCCATCCCCCTGTTCCATGAACAGAGATGAAAGTTAAGACACACACACACAGAGAAGGGAAAAACGCCAAATGTTCGGCCCCGGTGCATTAGCGTGGGCATGTAAGGGCAGGTGACAGTAGAACTGACAACGGCTCCGACTCTGCTCTAGCAAAACAGGGGCCAGGAACCACAAAACTCATAACAGCAGCGAGTACAGTACAGTGATAGTCATTCACCTCCACAGCTCAGACAACGCTGCTCATATAGGCTACCGCTGCTGCTACTGGATAGAGACCGAGAGAATGCTGCAGTGAAAAATGCAATAACTATGATTAACCTCTCTTTTCCTCCCCTCTCTGCCATCCCTCCATCCTGCCATCCTTCCGTCCCCCATACCTCTTTCTATCCTTTTTTCCTCACACAATTATCCCCAACAAGCCCCTTATGTAAATGGAGGGCGGCTTGGCTCGTCTTCCCCTGACCCTGTGGCCGCGCGCCACGCCGGCGAGGGGCTGAGCTGAGGGCTTTAATAAGCACCGTTCATGCAAATGTTCTCTTCTGTCAGGAGGGACTTCTTATTTTTTTGCTCTTTTTTCCACCCTTTGTCTATTTCTCTGTCTGTCTGTCTGTCTCTCTCTCTCTCTCAGACTCTCACTCTCTCTCTGTCTGTCTCTCTCTCTCTCTCTCTCTCTCTCTCTCTCTCAGACTCGCTCTCTGTTTCAATATAACTACTGGATATCTCATAATCTTTTGCTCTCTCTCTAGTCTCTATTTCTCTCTCTCCTCCTGTTCCTGTCGGTCTCTCTGTGTCAGTCAGTCGGTCTCTCTCTATTTCTCTCTCTCTGTCTCTCTCTCTCTGTCTCTCTGTCTCTCTCTCAGGACTTCTCTCTCCCTCTCCCTCTCCCTCTCCTTTCCCTTTCTTTCTCTCTAACCAACCCTTTACAGCCATGCAGTCTGCTGCCACGCTGCAGGTTTGGCTGACATGCAACGCAGCACTGCACTCTCTACTGTACTCCACTAGCCATGTGTGCACACACACACACACACACACACACACACACACACACACACACACACACACACACACACACACACACACACACACACACACACACACACGCAGTTCACCATTTTAGTGTCGCTCCCCTGGGTTAATATGAGCTATCAAGGCGCTGCTCTCTCAATGTCAACCCATCTCTCTTCCTCCTTGCTGTCGTTTGTCCTCCTTCTCTTCCCTCCCTCTTTCCGTCCTCCTCTTGACTCTATCCCTCCTTCCCCCGGGCCAAATGCTTTTTTTGAAATTTGGGCTACACCAGCCCGCCTGAGTCACACGCCACCAGTGCAGCCTCTGCTTATGGTGTGTGGGTGTGTGTCTCTGCCTGCCTGCTGTGGGCACCCAATACTTATGGTGTGTGCCTGCGTGTGTGTGCGTGCGTGCGCGTGTGTGTGTGCGCCTCCTTGCCTGCCTATGGGCACCCTCTACGTGTGTGTGTGTGTGTGTGTGTGTGTGTGTGTGTGTGTGTGTGTGTGTGTGTGTGTGTGTGTGTGTGTGTGTGTGTGTGTGTGTGTGTGTGTGTGTGTGTGTGTACCTGCCTGCACCTGCCTGCACCTGCCTGCACCTGCCTGCACCTGCCTGCACCTGCCTGCACCTGCCTGCACCTGCCTGCCTAAGTGCTATTTCGCACATAGGCAAGCATTCAATTATAAACGGAATATAAAGGTCATGCATGCCGCTATAAGTGATGAAAGGGCTTGATCGTACATTAGCATACAGTAAGTTGTAGTTGGAATACACACACACACACACTTACACAGCCCATCTGCTCTGCAGGAATCTGTGTGCCCTTGTCAGAGCCAACTTGTGTACAAAGGCAACAATTTACTGCACTGTCTGTCTGCAAAATCTCATTCTTTACTCTCGGGAGCATTTTCAGCCCTCCAGTTACTCTTCTTCTCTGTGTGACATTCTGCTTCAACTCTCGGCTTTCTCTTTGATTTCGACAAATGTGCTCCATCAGCCGCCAATATGACTGTCTCTCTAGTAGTAGAGTAGTTGCAGGGGGAAAGAGAAATGTGGGTGTATTGGGGGGTGGGGGAGGGGGGCTGTTGTATGCAGTGCCAAGCACCGATACAGCTATTATACAAAACGTGTGCATATATTTTTCTTGTATGTTGGGGGATTAAAGTATCGGTATCAGCACTCGGTATCTGCAAGTGGGTGGTTGACGTTTTAGGGCGTAGCACAATTTTAAGAAAAAAGTTATTCCAATTCCTGAAAAAAAATGATTGAATTTATTGAAAAAAATAGAAAAAAATAAAGCACTTAGTGGTCTGTGGAATTTCGCCTAATTTTTGCCATTTTTGGGAAAATGTGTCCTGCATCAACACAATGCATAGGCATGTCACACCGCAGGAAAATGAAGTCACACCTCAAGAAATTCACTGCATTATGGCCATTTTAATCATTTTGTATACATGACTGACATCTGAGCTCATGCTAACTTGATAATGTGATTGTGTTTAATATTAATATGTATTTTCATTTTTTTGAAAAATCCTTCTATAAGAGCAGTCACACCACAGGACACCATAAAATGAACCTAAGCATTACGTGACAGAAACATTGCAATATGAAGACATATTTAGAGGTTGATAGTCACGTTAAACTTCCACAGCACTCTCCAATAACTGAGGTACTGACTGGTTAGGAGCCCGTCTTGAAGACCATTGTAATTGGCCTTGCAGCTGCCCGTTCACAAACATTGACATACATGTCACCCCACAGGACGCAAATTGTGTTACGAAATTGAACTTGTAGTTAGTATTACTGTCTTGAGTTTTTTTCACATTCACATATCTTAATATAAAGTTAATATTTATGCAATCATGCCAAATGCTTCATACATTATTCAAAATATTGTATTATATTCCAGGTTTCATTAATGTTACAGTCACACCGCAGGATATTTGACATATAAACCTTTACATAAATCTTAACAAAAATGTTTCTTCTCATCTAAGACTAATATGAAACATTATGTACCACATCTTCTTTCATTGACATTTGTTTTGTAAAGGAAAACAGTTTTTTAGGTTTTTAACCAATGTTACGAAAAAACAAGGAGTCACGTCAACCACCCAAGTATTAACACTCATACTGGTATCGGTTCTCCCAAAAAAGTGGCATCCCTAGTGCCATGTCTCGTTCTGCATCCGTCTTCTTCCTCCTTCCTGTGATCTGCTCAGTTCTGTTCTACACGTCAGATGAGCCTGTCTGTTGTGATCATGTTGATGGGTTAGCCAGGGGATGGACTCATGGTGCGTGAAGTGGAGTGAAAATGGGACGGGCTCCACTGACTGGAGGATGCTGTGTGGTGCTGTGTTGTGGGTGGCGTCGCGTCCAAGCATGTGTCAGTGACTGATCCCAGACCAGTGGCACGTGGGATTGATTGGGATCTACTCATTAAATGCGTAACGCTTTATTAAATCCTCACGACTTGCTCAACACATGTGCATGTTCCCTTGCACACAGATAACACATGCACTCTCTCTCTCTCTCTCTCTCTCTCTCTCTCTCTCTCTCTCTCTCTCTCTCTCTCTCTCTCTCTCTCTCTCTCTCTCTCTCTCTCTTTCTGTGACGCAACAGTCATGTACTAACGTGAAAAGACAGAACATGAGCAGCTTGATGTCATGATGAGTATCCCACCGGAAGGAAGTGAGTGTGCAGTGTGTTTTTAATTGTACCCAGCTGTCACGCTGCTTATCTCCCCATCCAAAGTAATGAACTTACGAGCTTGCCCTATTGATAAACAGACATGCCGCTAAGCCAGGCATAAAGCTGCTCTCGGTTGGAAGATTGATCATTCAATAGCAGACAGCTCATCTCTCACTGCGGTCGGGGATGAAGAAAACCTGGCACGCTGGAGCCCTAAATGCAAAAAGCTCAAAGATGCGTGCACAGCTTCTAGGGTCAGGAGTGGGTGACCTATGGCCTACGAGGTTATCTTATCTGCCCTGTTCTGCAGTTTCACATGAATTATGACACGTTTTGTAAAATCGTTTGCTCTGAATAAAAGAGCAAAAAGTCAAACAAGTGTGCTGTAAACTTCGTTCTTTTTGAGGGTGGAGTCCTAATTCATGTTCAGGGCCTGGGTTAGGAGGATGGCAGGTATCTATCCAGCACAGTCTCGCAGGGTGCTGCCTGCCGGCGATATTGGGGCCAATTCTCATGTAAATGCGGGTCCAGCGTCATATCTGATTTCCATCACTCTTCCTCCTCCTGCTTTCCCTCCCTTTTCGCCTGAACGCCGCCCAGGTACCTTCACGTGTGCGTGCGTTTGTGTGTCAATGCGTGCGAGCCAGCTAGCGAGTGAGTGAAGCCATTGAAATGTGATAACCAGAGATGGATGTTGAAATGATGGCAAGATGAAAAGCGATGGCTTTACGATGCGACGGCAGAGAGGAGTGAAGTGGAACGGTGATTAAATTGAGTTTATTTCCAGAGCCGGAGCAGGAAGCAACGCTTTTTTTTTCCCGTGCCGCATCTGTAAGGGGGACTAACGTCGCCATCCTGAGTCTATGCTTTTCTTTATTGGCATGCGGTTGGCAAGGCTGGACAGGTCACCTGGCATAAAGGGCATTTTCCTGGGTCTTCAGGGTTGATGCTGTTATATGTGTATTTTTTCCTCCTATAGAGACAGGCCCACCATTTTAGATGTGGCGGCCCCTCAGGCAAACTTTAATATAGACCATAAACTGAGCAAATCATAATATCGTAAGAAAAACAAGGGAGCCGTGTGAGAGGCTGGTCTATGCCAAGAATGCCCGGGCTGTTTCTTGGTGTCAGTCCAGCCCTGGTGTTCGCCGTGTTGTAAATTGTAAACCGCCGGCGTATTTTCGGATGTTTATTTTGTTTGCTCACTCTCGTAACAAATGAGGCAGTTTCGCCTTCATTTTTGTCACCCAGGAAAGAATTCATGGCTTTTGAAACTCACAATTTATTTGTTCCCTGAAGAAAAGTTGTATTCGAAAGCACAGGCACTAACAATGTCCTGAGGGCAGCCTTGCTATAAAAAAAAAAAAATCCGTCTGGCCCCATGCCCTGCTCTCATTGTTCTATAAAGTAACGTTTTAAAAGCCCCGCTGTAAAGTAGTATATGCATGCCATCATCTCTCTTTCGTAACTCTTAGCATGCAAGTTGTGAAACGCTAGAATAATAACCACACCTTTCTTCCTGTACCACTTTCATCATAGTGCAGGGTGGAGCAAGTACAGTGAACTCGACTGATCTGATAAACTGACTCATGGACGTTGTTTTGATTATTGACAGGCACTGACAGGTGGGGATTGTAACACCTCCAGTCCAGGGCCGTCTTACTGCACAGATATGGCTAGATATGACTACAGCCTAGGGCCCCTCACTTGCCAGGGGGCTCTTGATTGGCCAAAAGCCAATTGTGACAAGATGAGATTGGGGAAAAAAAAATCTGTCGTGCTGAATACGGTTTTATATCCTGCAAATACTCCTCTCCACAGTTGACAGGAATGTTATCCTCAATTCCCACAGTAGCTGGCAATTGACACTAATTTTGTCACAACATTTCCCTTATAGGGGTCCCTTACAGGAACCTGTAGCCTAGGGGCTACGGGCCACCTTAATCCGGCCCTGGTCCTGTCAGGGAGCTTTGAGAGTGTGCCGATTGGCGTTTGAGTTGGCAGGGCCCCGAGTGCAATGAAAAAGGAGTGCCGTAGGGCAGGTAGTGAAAGGTGTGTCTGAAATCGTGGTGGTAGTGATATGATGTCTGACTGACTGACTGTGCCATGACTCAACTTCCTCTGTAGTGTGCGACCATTCAAGCCCCGGCTTCAGCCCTCATAAAACATCACTGTAACTTACGAGAGGTTTGATATGACCATATTCGCTGTGCTGTGGGAGAGAGAGAGAGAAAGTGTGTGTGTGTGTGTGCGCGTGTGTGTGCGCACGTGTGTGCGCGCGTGTGCGCGCGTGTGTGCGCGCGTGTGTGTGTGCGCGCGTGTGTGTGTGCGCGCGTGTGTGTGTGCGCGCGTGTGTGCGTGCGTGCGTGCGTGTCGGGTCAAGGTGCACACCGCCTTCTGTTTGTGAAGGATTGGTTTTTACTCGTAGATCTTGACATTTACTGTTGAGGTGCAGCAGAGTCAGTGCGGGTGTAATAAAGTGACGTCTCTCTGGTTGAAGGCTTTCAAGGACGCACATGAAGAGGTATGTGAACGCTTCCATTTGGATTTGTGCTGTTGTGTTGTATTTCATGGAGGGTTGAGCCCTGTGGAAAAGTGTGTGTGTGTGTGTGTGTGTGTGTGTGTGTGTGTGTGTGTGTGTGTGTGTGTGTGTGTGTGTGTGTGTGTGTGTGTGTGTCTGTGTGTGTGTGTTGTGTGTGTGTGTGTGTGTGTGTGTGTGTGTGTGTGTGTGTGTGTGTGTGTGTGTGTGTGTGTGTGTGTGTGTGTGTGTGTGTGTGTGTGTGAACGCGAACGCGCACATGTATGTGTGCCTGACTGAGCCTGTGATTATGACGTTTTACACAGCGGTTCTGTTGGAAGAAGGCAGCTCGGCCTCTTGCTGGGAGAAATTACCCGGTGTTGGGGCGTTGTTGAGAACGGGGGGAGTAAAACAATTTCAGCTGCCCTACCCAACAGAAAGTCAAACACTGCTGAGGAGGCTAATTATAGTCCTATAGTGTGTGCGTGCGTGCGTGCGTGCGTGCGTGCGTGTGTCCACATAACAGAGGATGGTCCCTTGTCTGAAGTGAAGCAGCAGACTTGTATTAACCTTCGCTTGCCCTCTGTGACACTCCAAGTCTCTCAGAGACAGCCAGCCTGAGAGAGAGAGAGGAGTGAGGAGCGAGTGTCTGTGAAGAGCAGGGGGCAGGGTTCCTCTGAGAGCGCTCCAGACCAGACAGAGCCATAATGGGCTGTCAGAGGCAGCTCCATGGGGTGAGTTTTCTGTAAGCCTTTGAATTTACGCTGGGGCCGGGATTTGGTCTTTATTTCCCCATCACATGTGTCTCGCCCATCGAGGAGGAGGAGGACGGGCTCGCAGTCAGCCTTTCAAAGTCAGTTATGTGTAGTCTGTCTTAGCCTGGCTGCCGTTTTATGGTGGGACGTGTGTGGGTCCGTTCGAGCAGCCTGTTGTGTGTGGGATGTGTGGGTCTGTTCGAGCAGTCTGTTGTGTGGGGCATGTGTGGGTCCGTTCGAACAGCCTGTGTTTGGCTTCAACGTTTACCTCCCCTCGCAGTTGCATGCGAGAAACGACCCTGTTGGTTTTAGAGCCATAGTTTACCCAGCACACAGGCTGATGGACGCTTTATTTGCCAAGTCACCAAAGAGCTGCACACACTCAAATGAGATTTTTCTCTTCCGTTCTCTCTTTTTCTCTCTCTCTCTACCCCCCCTCTCTCCCCCACACCTCCCTCTTTATCAGCACTGAAATGTGGCATCGACTTTGCCTAGTGAAGTATGAAAAGGCACACAGGGCCACAAATATCACTTTTTATACAGCAAAGTCAATAAGCTGTTGGAGAGAAGCAATTAAGCATCCCGCGGCCTTGAGGGACATTAGTGCGGGTGGTCGGATTGGTGTAATGGAACTCTATGGTCCTACGAGTTCCACACGTCGCATTCGCACCTAGATCACACCATGTGATCAGGGAATTGATTAGAACAGTTTGTTATGAAGTCAAATGGAGCTTGTGTTTGCCTCGCTTTTTGTTGCCATCCTTTTAAAGTTTTTTTTTGTTTACGCGTGGCACACTGTTAACGGAAAGTGGGAGGTTGTGATTCAGGTTTATTAGACAGACGGTGCTTTGAATGCGAGATGGATGGGAGAGGGTTGTCTGGCTCTCTGCAAAAGTAACAAAACAAGGAAGTTATAAGCAGCTTTCTGAATTTGTCACTTCAGAGAGCCTTATCACCATGCTTTGGAGAAAATAAAGGGGAAAGTGGAAGAAATAACATTTCCCTCCGCATAGCCAAAGCAGCCTGTCTTGTTCAGGAAGGCTGTAATTGATTTCACAAAAGCCAGGTTTTACAGTTGTACCGTGGCAAGCCATCGATCACCATGTCGACAGAAATACCTTGATATTTTTCTTTTTCAGTCAAGCTTGTATAGAGACAAATCCATCTCTGTTGAGGTTACTTCTGGCAATCTTGCAAACATGGAGCTATTCCGTGTCTGCATATTTTCCGATGTGTCAAACGGAATTATGAGCAACTGAGCTATTGTTCTATTGAGAGTCTCTTCAGTAAAAAGGGAGGGAAAATGTGGGCCAGCACGTAATTATCTCTCCGCGTTGTGTTGCCGTGCTCCGCACTGTCATTTCTACTGGGTAATTCTGGCCCGGTTAATTTAAATGCCAATCAGCCCAGCGTGTCTCATTCTTTACAGGGTGTGGATTGTGACAAGTGACTGGCAGTCTGAAGGCTTCTTTAATCTAGAATAAGACGACACGTTCTCTGTCACATGACGAAAGACTCTATCTGACATTTTCTCTCACTTTCATGTCTTGTCTTTTTTTAGTATTATTTATTTATTTTTTGCCTACTCAGATAAGGTTTAATCGTAATCTTCAGGGTTAAGTAAACCAGATTTCTGGCTATGCGTTGTGCGATAGCATGTTAGACATGGCAAAAAGATGAGATTGACCTCACAGCTTCAGACGCTAGATTGTCTCGGCCTCCTTCCACTTTATCCTCCCTGTTCATCAGCTGTGTTATCATGTGTGGTCGGCTTCCTGGAAGCCCAGTGTCTGAGTTGGAGAGCAGCCAAGGTTATGATTCATTGAATTGCGACAATTTTTTTCTCCAAGGCATGTCTGAAAGGAAACATGTTTAATATTACTGAGATTGTTCAATGACAAAAGGATTTTTTAAACAAAGCAATGGAATTGTTTATTCGGGTGAATTTATGCCTTTCAGCCCGTTCCAGATGACAAATGTTCTCTTGGCACTTTTCAGCGAGGAATGGTTAATCCATTTTTAATCAGTGTTGTCAAATGATTGTCAATAAAGAAAAAACACAGGCCTCTCAGTCGCAGCTTTGTGGAGACTAGAAGCTCCATTTGGGTATATATTTGTTGGATGCCTTGGCCTAATGATCAGGAAGGTGGAGTTAAGATGGGATGGATGTAGGTTTGAATCCCATCCTTACCTCTCCCTACACCTTCATCCATGGCTGAAGTATCTTTGAGCAAGGCTCCTAACCCCACATTGCTCCATGGACTGTAACCATTACCCTGAAAATGACTCGATCCTTTTGGATAAAAGCGTCAGCTAAGTATAACGTAATGTAATGTCTGATTGTACTTTTCCCTTTGGTGCAGATGGGATCACCGGCGAGCTGAAAAGAACTTAACTACATAATGACAGTAATGCTATGACATTGCAGAGAGCTCTGCATAAAAGGGTTAAACCCTGATTTGTCATTCATGGACTCCTTATTCCCAGTAGTGTGTTGTCTCAGTAGTGTGTCACTCCTGTGGCACGGAGGAGCTCCATGTCAAACTATGTCAGATTACGGTTTCCATTCCAATCTCATTTGTCGTTTGTGCTGTGCCGTGCTGTGTCCTCCTTTTACCCATCCCATCCTGCCCCAGTGCTGTTTGGCTCCCGTGGCCTGTTTACCTCGTGAGCCGCCCTCTGCTCCGCACCAGACAGACAATCGGGCCATTCTGGGGCCAGCCAGCTGCAGGTCACGCCCCTTAATTCCCGCCAAACAACCCGAACCGCTGATAACAGGAGACCCAGCCAGAGAGACCAGAGATGGAGGCTGTGTACAGCCGTGCGGCCAGGGGGAAATCTGCCCGTTCATTTTGGCCGGGGTGAGTGTAGTAGTAATGGTGGGGACACATGGTGCCAGGCCATGCCATGGCAAGGCGTATAGACAGAAGGGGCTTTAGTGGTGGCCTGGGCAGCAGTAAGTAGTTTGGGGTGTTTTCTCCTTCAGAATCGTGCTGCTGTGTTTCGATTTCTTTTTAATCGGTCTGGCTTTCTTTTTGTCCTCTTTGACCCTTGGATTGGGTCCAGGTCAGGTCAAAACTCTGACAAAGTGAGTGTGTGTTGGAGAAGGCTATTATTTTCCGGCTTATGGTGGTGTTATGTCAGTGGTTGGCAGTAGCAGATGGTGCTGGAGGTGTGTGTGTGTGTGTGTGTCGCGAGGCCGAGGGGCTGCCAACCTGCCGCAGGTGTGTCTGAACTCGGTGGCCCCTGGGGCAGCCTTCCTCTGTGGCCAGATGTGCCTCTGATGTCTGCATACTTTAGAGAGAGAGTGAACACCGGGTACGACCAGCTCCACTATTCTCTTATGCTCTCCATGTACCCCAAGGGCTCTGCTCTGCTTTGGGTCTGAGAGAGACGTTTGACTTGATGTCCTGACCAGAGCAGAGTTTTTCAGCCAAAGGAAATGGGATTACCCGGTAATTATAAGGCACTGCCTCCTTAC
The DNA here is from genome assembly GCF_034702125.1 of Engraulis encrasicolus. Classification (NCBI taxonomy): domain Eukaryota; kingdom Metazoa; phylum Chordata; class Actinopteri; order Clupeiformes; family Engraulidae; genus Engraulis; species Engraulis encrasicolus. Next base: position 45,359,671 of record NC_085869.1, read on the forward strand.
CCCTAAAACATTTGACCTCCTTTTTTCCCTCTTCGTTTTAAATGCAGCCTTTTTTTCTCCCAGGGTTGCATTCCAGCAATTACGGGCTTGACAGAAGTCTGTGTAGTGTATGTAGTGGAGGACGTTCTCGTCACGGGACTGCTCAACCATCCTCATCAGTGTTCCATCACAGGGCTCACCCCACCTCAGGGGGGGAAAAATCAGTCACTCTCAGTCAGTAAGTCAGTCAGTCAGTAAGTCAGTGTTGTGACAGAGCAAATGTTGGTCGACATATTTACCTGTCGTCAAGTCTGGGGTTTTAAAAAGAAACAACATACCTGGTTTGACGCAGAACCTGCCTGACCGGTAGCTTCTTGTAAACGTCTTGGTGTTCTGCAGCTCACTTCATCGTGTGTGTTCGTCCACACCAGTCGCTTCTTGCCTTGGACAGCGTCCAGTGCTTTGGGAACCTGTGTGGTTCCAGAGAAGATTATTTTCTGCCAACCTCGCTAATCAAAAGGATGGGAAACCTCGAGCGTGAGTTAAGAATCTTTTTGACCCTTTTAATCTGCTCAGCTATTAGCCCCTATGCCTGCCGTCGGCTTAGCTTTAAGTTGGGGCTATAATACTTCATTTGGCACTAGCACAACCGAGCAGGATTTTAAGCGTTTGAGTAGCTTTCAATTTTTTTCAAGTTGTTAGCTTTCGTTTTGCCCTTCTCTGGTGGTAGGGTAATTATATATGATTTGCTCGAGCTACTGAAATATGTTCAAATGGTTTTGTTTACATTTATGAACAAACAAGAGGCCATGAAAGGCAAGCGTTTGGAGACAGAAGAGTTGTATTTTGTTTTTTTTGTGATTTTGTTCTGAAGCTCCAGAGAATGTAGGCCAAGAGACTGGAGTTGTAAACAAGTTTGCTTGTGTGTGTGTGCGTGTGCGTGTGCGTGTGTGTGTGTGTGTGTGCGCGCGCGCGCGCGCATGTGTGTGTGTGCGCGCATGTGTGTGTGTGTGTGTGTGTGTGTGTGTGTGTGTTGCCTACTGAGCTTGGCGTAGTGGCATTCCGTTTGAGTGACGGTGACGAGCACGTACACAGTCTCTCTTCTTCTTCTACTGGCTGGCATAAACCACAGCAAGCTATGCTGCTGATCTGTAAACTTGTCAAACAGCACATGTTCCCGACAGATGTTTTGTATTCCCCAGGTGGCCTTGTTGGATAGTGGTGTTGGTTTTCATCTCCTCGTTGATCAGTGGTGGGATAGACAGTCATGAAGCCTGGGAGATTCCCACTACAGGCGCGTTCAGGCAGACTGAGTTCTGCGCCGGTGCCTGTTCCCTTTCTCACACTTTATCTCAAAACGGCTTGAGCTTTCGAGAACCATAAAGTTGGTTTTCCCGATCTTGGAAATACTAGTTTTTTTCTGTGAGCCGGGACGACAACTTGGACGTCAGCAGGTTCAGCCCTGGTAACACACAGTTAAGTGTGGAACAGTTCACAGACACCAGCTCCTCTCGGGGCCGCCTGAAAACAGTATATGAGGCAGGTGTGGAGATGGGTAGCAGCTAGGCAGAGGGTGAGGTGGCTAACACTTTACTTGATACTGGGGTCTCATGACAAGACTTGTCATAACAGTGTCAAAAAAGTGTCATGACGCAGTTATGGACAAGTCATAAACGTCAGGTCAATGTGATAAATGTTTTATTGTCATGAAAAGTTGACCGTTTTGGCGTCGTGACAGTGTTGTGCCGCTATCTTGTCAAGAAAAGTGTTATGAGCAGCTAGGCAGAGAGTGAGGTAACCCTTGGTCCACTCCCTGTAACTTGCATCTCCCTGTACTTGCATCTCCTATAATCTACAAACGCTACCCTCTGCTTGTCTGCTGGATTGATTTAAACTGTTTAGAGTCCACGCCCCCAGTCTGCTAGCTTGGCCTCCCTCCACACAGTGCTTGAAGAAGCCAGCTATGCAGCCAGCCATCCAGTCAGCCAGCTGCATGCATGTCGACGCCAGTCTGTTGCGTATGCATGAAGCGCAATATGTTTCCTTGTCACCTAATACGCTGTCAATTATAGGCCCCGGCGCTAACCTTGACGTGCTAGTGGCAGCAGCAGCAGAGTCGTGATAACAGCCCCCCCAGGGGCGGTTTTAGAAAATCTGGGGCCCTGGGCAAGAAACAATTTTGAGGCCCCCTTTAAATGATTAATTAATAATCGATGATGTATGCAGGCAGTGGCGTAACAACGGAACCCATAAGCAAGATTATTTTGGTGGGCCCCACATTCAATCAATATTTATATAGCACATTATCATACACAACTGTCATTCAGTGTGCTAAAGAGTAGGCTAACGAAAGAGAAGAGAGAAAAATATATTGCTATAGATAGTAGATAAC
>NC_085869.1:45369541-45392041 GCF_034702125.1 Engraulis encrasicolus
CTTTTTTTCCTTTTCCCCTGTGGTTTCCACATTTCCTCGCTCCCACTTCCTCATTCCAGCTGAGTCCCCTTATTCAGCAACATTCTCTCTCTATCTATCTATCCCCCCCCCCTCTCTCTCATTTCCTCACTGCCATCTCATCACTCCAGCTGTGTCCCCTTCCCTCGTTCTGAAAAGTTCTCTCTGTCCTCCCTTTTGAGGAAAGCCATTCATCTAGCCAAACTGCTCAAGGCCACCGATTCATTTCATCACTTCATTTGTCAGGTCCTTCTCCTTTTTTATTTTAATTTTTCCGTTTTGGCTGGTGTTGATTCTAGAAGGACTGACTGATTTCTCATCCTTCTGTGGTGTTTTTTTTTTCTTTCTGGTGCCTTTTTGTGGTTTGGCCGTCAGGGCTCGTGGCCTCCCATCAGAGGAAATAGTTGTGGCAGATGGGAAATGGTGACTAATGGTCGAAATCTCTGCTCTCTCCTCCTCAGCTACACACACGCACACACGCACACACGCACACACGCACACATGCACACACACACACACACACACACAGCTTCTCTTACACCTCTATCTCTATCTTGCACGCACACACACTCTCTCACTCTGTCATTCATTCACTCGGCCACACACTAATGATCACACACACACACACACACACACACACACACACACACACACACACACACACACACACACACACACACACACACACACACACACACACATACACACACACACACACACACATACATTCCCTCGGTTTGTCTCACATGCGTGCACATACACACACACACACACCCACACACACGCACAGACTTAATCACTCACTAGCCGCTGCAATCTGAGCTGCGTCATGTTTGGACAGGGCTGGGTCTGGTTGGTTGCTCGGTCAGGGGGGAAGGAGCGGCAGTCTGGTCTCCATGGGGACCACTTGCAAAGCCTTCTTCTCTTCTCTTCTCTTCACCGCCACTCACTTCCTGCTTGGACACCAGCCACCGACAACACTATCCCCCCTCCCCTCGTCCCCCCAACACACGCACACACACACACACCTCCCATCCCTCCGGTCTTTTTTTTGATGCACCTTCAATAGCAAAAGGGGAGGTGTCTTGTCTGGGCTGTTGGTATTTTTTCCCTACTGTTTGTCTTTCTCTTTCTGTTTTTTTTTCTTTTCTTTTTGGTAAAGCGGCACCTGGTGATGTCATTTCCTGGTTTCCCAAAGCCACTTCGTCAGGTTGTCCTCCTCTTTTCCTCCACTCCACTCCTCTCCTCTCCTCTTCTCAGCCTTTAAGCCGTCTCATCTGCCTGTTTGTCTGTTGTCGGCCGGGCTCGTCGAGAGAGTACTGTGGAATTTGTTTGTTTGAGAGAGAGAGAGAGACAGAGAGAGCAAGAGAGAGAGAGGTGTCTGTTGTTTAAAGCTGAGCCTGGAGGAAAATAAAAGAGAAGAAAGGAAAAGAACAGGAGAGAGGAAAGGAGAGGAGAGGAGAGAGAGGGAGAGCCACACCTATCAGGCAGCTCTTGTTTTAGTGGGGGTGAGAGAAGAGACAGAGGAGTGTAAACGAATCCCCCCCCCCTTGGTTGCAGTATAACCGCTGGCCGGAAGGGAGTTCAGAGAGAGAGAGAGAGAGAGAGAGAGAGCGAGAGAGAGAGAGAGAGGGATAGATAGTGTGAGAGCAAGATAGATAGATAGAGAGAGTGAGTACAGGACAGAGACGGGTGGAGAGGAGATCAGAGGGAGGGACTAAATACTCCTGCTGAGTGTCTCGAGGGGGTCAGTAGAGTTGTGAGTCGTTCTTTTTTTTCTCCGTTCTTTTTTTGTCTTTCGTTCGTACTTTCTTTTCCCTCCCTCCTCTCTCGGTGGCAACGTCCCGTGATGGGAGCGGCGCGACTGGGGGACCTTCGAGGGATTCTGCTGCCGATGTAAAAACATGATAGGCGCATTCGCCGCTGCGCATGGTTATACTCGCACTCTCACTAGCACAAGGGTGAGTTTCTACTTCGTAATCCACTTGCACTGTGACTATACTCTCTTTTGCACTCTGTTTCTCTCTCAATCTCGCTCACTTGCTCACTCTCTCAATCTCTCACTCTCTCAATCTCTCTCCTTCACTCTCTTGTCGTCTCTTTTACTTCTCGTCATTGAACTTGTTCACTAGCAGGGTGAGTTTGCACTTTTAAATCCCTTCTTTTAATACAGTTCTTTCTGTCCTGGTTCTGTTTCTTTCTCTCTCTCTCTCTCTCTCTCTCTCTCTCTCTCTCTCTCTCTCTCTCTCTCTCTCTCTCTCTCTCTCTCTCTCTCTCTCTCTCTCTCTCTCTCTCGCTCATGTTACTTCATGTAACTTTGTCCCTAATTGCCCTTTCCTCTTTCTTTCATTCTTTCCCCGTCCTTTGCGTTCATCCATTCATTCTTTCTTTCTCTTTCAGTTTCTTTATTTCTTTTCGTTTTTTCTCTTTCGTTCTGTCTTCTGTTTCACACACCCTCTTCCTCCCCCCTCCTCCTCCTCTTCCTCCTCTATTGCCCCAATGCCCAAACATGGAGTCGTCTGCCAACAGCTCTGCAAGTCTCTCTCTCTCTCTCTCTCTCTCTCTCTCTCTCTCTCTCTCTCTCTCCCTCTCTCTCTCTCTCTCTCTCTCTCTCTCTCTCTCTCTCTCTCTCTCTCTCTCTCTCTCTCTCTCTCTCTCTCTCTCTCTCTCTCTCCCTCACTTTACCTCCCGCTCTCATTTTCCCTGTGAAGTTTGCTGCTGGAGTTTTGTTTTTCCTGCTAATGTGAGCTGTGTGTGTTTTTTCCCTTGTTTTCTTTTCTGTCGGCCTGTTCCTCAGTGGCCACAGAACTCTAGACCTCTCACTGTTAACACTCCTTCCTGCCTCCCCCTCTCCCCTTTTTTGTCTTTCATTTTCTTTTTTTCTGTTCTTTTTTTTCCTTCTCTGCCGGGGTTTTGACCCAGCAGCCTGTGTGATGTGTGTGAAATGGCTTATTAGAGACTCCATTCTCCCCTTATTACCCCGCGTGACTTTCGTTTTCGAGGGTTTTTTTGTGTGGCTCTTGCTCTCTGAGTTTTTTTTTTAATCTTTCATACACCCCCACCCCTTCCTTATTCGCACACTCTCTCACTATCTAATACAATCTTGCTGCTGTCTTTGCCCCACTGTGAAAAGATTTTCTGAATTAATTCCACGTTTATTATTTTTTTGCCTCGCTCTCTCTCTCTCTCTCTCTCCCTCCCTCCCTCTCTCTCTCTCTTTCTCTCTCTCTCTCTCTCTCTCTCTGTCTCTCTGTCTCTCTGTCTCTCTCTTTCTCTCTCTCTCTCTCCCTCTCTCTCTCTCGTCTCATCACTGTAATATTTATGGTCTTGTTAAAGTTTCATTTGGCTGATGGTGGCGTTTTGTGTGTATATATGTAATAAGGCGAGGCTGCTCCTCTTCTTTATCAGTGCCATTGGTGCTGTAATGAATTTGGAGAGTTGGCTATTCAGCACAGCACAGCACAGCAGAGTAGAGTAGAGTAGAGTACGGGCCCTGGCCCTCAGCACTGCACAGCACAGCACATGGCAATGGCCTTTTCTCTTCATTCAGCAATTATGCTGCACTGTACATTTAAAGGCTTCTGTCTGTCTGTCTGTCTGTCTGTCTGTCTGTCTGTCTGTCTGTCTGTCTGTCTGTCTGTCTGTCTGTCTGTCTGTCTGTCTGTCCGTCTGTCTCTCTGTCTCTCTCTCTCTCTGTCTCTCTCTTTCTCTCTCTCTCTCTCTCTTAAATATGCAATATATGTTTTGAGAGCAGCTGTATCTCTGTTTCCGTTGGCCTGTGTCTGCTATGCCTACCCGTTATGTCTGCATTTACTGTATGTTTTCCTTCTTTATGGTGCTTATTTCAGCAGTACTATTGTGTGTTTGTTTGCATTTGAGTGTTTTATGATTAGAAGTGCTCGAATGCAGATATGAAGTCAAGTATTACACTTGCTTCCTACTGACTCACTACTTGCTGTTTTATGTTGTACAAATAGTATGTGTGCGTGCATGTGTGTATACACGCGTGTGTGTGTTTCCCATAGCTTCCCTGAGGTTTTGCCTCGTAAGCTCCTGTATGCAATTTCGTTTAATGGCCGACATCCATGACGAATTGCCTCGATGGAAAGAAAGAATTACAGGTGAAAGGAAGCCGGTTCATTTCCTCTTTCTCTTTTTCTTGTTGGTCTAGTCAGCTATTGGATGCAGTGCACTCACTGCTATTGGTTTGGTTCGATACCGGAAATTATATAGGTTAATTGCCTCCCGTATTTACGTAGTGTTTCAGTAATTTGTGCGTGCGTGCGTGCATATGTGCATGCGTATGTGCGAGCCTGTGTCTGTACGCGCGCTTGTGCGTGTGGCGTGCCACATGCCTACAAATTGTGTTTTAGAGTGCTACTGCTCTTTGGCACTTCAGTGGCCTCCCTGAAACCTGTATTTCATTCACGCACACACTCATACTCACACACCTGCATAATAACTCGAGTCACAACCGCATAGAACCCAGCACTTAACAAAAAAAAAAAACCCACAAAGCACATCTTGTGAGATTATGACTGCAGGAATGGCATGTCAAGCCTCTGCCTCCACCACAAAAGCCCTCACCTGCTCTCGTAATTATCCCTCAGTGGGGAGCTAATCGACCTCAAGCCTGTCTTACAATATCATACAATGGGAAAAAGTCCTCCTTTGGTCTCCGGTTGTCGATGTTCCCTTTTCTGGAGTAGTTGTATGGGGGAAATGTTCTGCTCGAATGACCAGGCAACATTAAACGCCCTTCACCTACTGTACGCGATTAGCGGACTCACTAGCAAGCTATTCATTGATTATGGACTACTCAATACAGGCCCACGCTGGGGATGGTCCTGTCATAGTGAAGGATGTTCTGAGATGGAAATGCAGAGAGGGAGGGATGGAGAGAGGGAGAGCAAGAGAGAGAGAGAGAGAGGGAGACAGATAATTGGGGAGAGGGAGAGAGAATTGGAAAGAAAGAGAGGGGGGGGGGAGACTGAGAGATAATTGGAGAGAGAGAGAGAGAGAGAGAGGAAGGGTGTGTGTTTTTTGTCCTCCACTGCTGCTCACTCTGATTTTCCCAGCCTCCTTTTTGCTGCACACCGCCCTGATGAGCCTATATTTAGCTGAGGAGGTGGAGGATGAAGGAAGAGGGGATGGAGCAGGAGGGGATGGAGTAGGAGGGGATATGAGGGCTGGGAGGGCTATGGTGGTGGTCAGGGCTGCTGACAGCTCTGGCCAGGTTTCCTTGGTGGTGGTCATGGGGTTTGGTGGGTGGGCAGCTGGCTGGATTGGGGGGGTTGGGATTGAGTGACTGGAAAAGTGTGGAGATCCCCCCCAGAGTGGGACACTGTGTGTAGTGCTGGTAGTGGGGAAAGGCCAGTAATCAAACACAGTACTACACATGGACACGCACACAGACACACACAGACACACACAGACGCACACAGACGCACACAGACGCACACAGACGCACACAGACGCACACAGACGCACACAGACGCACACAGACGCACACAGACGCACACAGACACACACAGACACACACAGACACACACAGCACTACACACACAGCACTACACACACAGCACTACACACACAGCACTACACACACAACACTACACACACAACACTACACACACAACACTACACACACACTCTCATACATATTCTCTCTGTCTCTGTCTCTGTCTCTGTCTCTGTCTCTGTCTCTGTCTCTCTGTCTCTGTCTCTGTCTCTCTGTCTCTGTCTCTGTCTCTGTCTCTGTCTCTGTCTCTGTCTCTCTCTCTGTCTCTGTCTCTCTGTCTCTCTCTCTGTCTCTCTCTCTGTCTCTCTCTCTGTCTCTCTCTCTCTCTCTCTCTCTCTCTCTCTCTCTCCTCCTGATGAGTGTGTGATGTGATGGATGGTTGTTGGGCTGCTCCTGCTGTCTCATCAGCCAGTGCCCACAGTGCCCACCATGCCACCCGCCTTCTCCACAGGAGCCCACCGCGGATTAGCCAGCTCCAGTTGGCTGTTCGTGTGTGTGTGTGTGTGTGTGTGTGTGTGTGTGTGTGTGTGTGTGTGTGTGTGTGTGTGTGTGTGTGTGTGTGTGTGTGTGTGTGTGTGTGTGTGTGTGTGTGTGTGTCTTCATAGATAGAAATGTGTGTATTCTATGTGTGTGTGCGTGGCGTACATGCGTCCGTGTGTGCGCCATAGTGGACGTAACGTATCGGCCAGCTCTGTGAGCGTGTGTGTGAGCGTGTGTGTGCGCGTGTGTGAGCGTGTGTGTGCGCGTGTGTGTGTGCGCGTGTGTGTGTGCGCGTGTGTGTGTGCGCGCGTGTGTGTGTGCGCGCGTGTGTGTGTGCGCGCGTGTGTGTGCGCGCGTGTGTGTGTGCGCGCGCGTGTGTGTGCGCGCGTGTGTGTGCGCGCGTGTGTGTGTGCGCGTGTGTGTGCGCGCGTGTGTGTGTGCGCGCGTGTGTGTGTGTGTGCGCGTGTGTGTGTGTGTGCGCGTGTGTGTGTGCGCGTGTGTGTGTGTGTGCGCGTGTGTGTGTGCGCGTGTGTGTGCGCGCGTGTGTGTGCGCGCGTGTGTGTGCGCGCGTGTGTGTGTGTGCGCGCGTGTGTGCGCGCGCGTGTGTGTGTGTGTGTGTTGTGACATCACGAGAGGTTGACTCGTTTTAAGCAGGGCATTTCAATCAGTGCAAGGACACAAGTTTCAAATAAAGTATGATTTAATGTTATTTTGAGGACTTAACAAAAAGTTGTTTTCAAAGTTCAAAAGTTCAAATAAGGTTTCTTCTCAATAATCAAACATAAACAAAGGCCCACGGCTCTTTAACAGTCACTCAATGGCAAGTTTCCTCTTCAAAAAGTATCCTCTTGAAAGTCAACTGAAATCTTCAATCTTACTGTCATTCCAGGAAGCAGTAGCAGGTATAGCACTCCAATGATGAAAAGTCAACACAAAAGTCCAGGAAATAATATTCGCAAATAGTCTCTGAGGCTTTGAGGAATTTCAACAAGTTAGTCCTCCCAAGGAACTTTCTTCTTGGGAGAGAATGTGCAAACATGGGCTCTCTCCAGTGTCACACACATACTGAGAGGTCCTAGCTCACAAAAAGCCTTCTAGCTCATTAGGCCCTCATCGGCCTCAGCTGTGTTGCAGCATGGTGTGTTGAGGGGTGAAGTTCCCAACTCCACCACCAGATGGAGCCAAAGCGGTTTGCGTATGGAGCCATTTACGCGGAATATATCGGCCCTCCAAGACGCAGCCTCTCGTGATGCCACAAATCCTCCCCCTCGGACTCGACGTCCTCGTCGGGCTAGAGGTCACGAAGAGGGCATCTCTCCGGGACAGAGCATCTGCGTTGCCATGACTCCTGCCAGCCCTGTGGACAACAGAAAAATTAAATGCTTGCAAACTCAAAAACCATCTAGTTATCCTACTGTTTGTCTCCTTGTTCCTGGCCATCCACTGCAGAGGGGCATGGTCAGAGACCACAGTGAAGCGCCGGCCCAGGAGGTAATATCGTAGGGATTCCAGGGCCCAGGTGACGGCGAGACACTCCTTCTCGACTGTAGAATAATTTTTCTCTCTCGGAAGTAGTTTTCTGCTCAAGTATAGAACGGGATGTTCCTCACCTTCTTGTACTTGAGCAAGTACGGCCCCCAGACCCACCTCCGAAGCGTCGGTTTGCACAACAAACTCCTTCCCGAAGTCCGGTGCCACTAGAACTGGACTGGAACAGAGGGCCTGCTTCAGGAGGATGAAGGCGGTCTCTGCCGCAGCGTCCCACTTGACCATTCTGGAGTGTCGTTTGGTTGTCAGATCTGTCAGAGGTGCGGCAATAGAGGCAAAATTGGCAATGAAACGCCGGTAGTAGCCGGCCAGGCCCAGGAATGACCTCACCTGCTTCTTTGTGAGGGGACGCGGCCAGTCTCGTATGGCCTGCAGCTTCGCCTCCTGGGGCTTGACTAGCCCTCGTCCAACGGTGTACCCCAGGTAATTCGTCTCACTGTAGGCCAACCTGCATTTTTTGGGATTGGCCGTCAGGCCTGCATTTCTGAGGGAATCAAGCACAGCTTGGACACGAGGTAAGTGACTTTCCCAATCCGGGCTTTGAATGACAACATCATCTAAAAATGCAGCAGCATACCTTTTGTGGGGGCCGAGGACTCGATCCATTAAGCGCTGGAACGTAGCGGGCGCTCCATGTAGACCAAAGGGGAGCCGTGTGTATTGGTACAGACCTTCAGGTGTGGCAAATGCAGTCTTCTCCTTTGATGCTGGGGTAAGGGGCACCTGCCAGTAGCCTTTGGTGAGGTCCAGCGTGGTGAGGAAGCGAGCATGCCCTAAGGAGTCTACTAAGTCATCAACACGGGGCATGGGGTATGAATCAAACTGTGACACTTCATTTAACTTGCGATAATCATTGCAGAATCTTACCGACCCATCCGGCTTGGGAACCAGGACGATGGGGCTAGCCCACGGGCTTTTCGACTCTTCAATGACTCCCAATTCAAGCATACTCTTCACTTCCTGCTCGATAGCCACCTTGCGCGCTTCCGGCACGCGATAGGGACGCTGGGTTACCGTACGGCCGGGTACGGTCAGGATCTCATGTTGGACCACCTCTGTGTTTCCAGGGAGTGATGAGAAGACATCTCTGTTGCGATCCACCAGCTCCAGGGTCTCCTGCCGCTGATGTGGGGACAGGCCTGGCCCCACCAGAACCTCCTCTCTCGCGGGTGCTTTGGACTCTGTTGGGGGCAAACAGCAGAACAGCGCCTCCCTGGCGTGCCATTTCTTCAAGAGGTTAATGTGATAAATCTGTTCAGTTTTCCTTTTATCAGGCTGTCTCACCTTGTAGTTCACTTCTCCTATTCGTTCGATGACCTCGTAAGGTCCTTGCCAGGTTGCCAGGAATTTGCACTCGACGGTTGGCACCAGGACGAGCACTCTGTCTCCTGGCTTAAATTCTCTGGGCTGAGCAGGTCTGTTGTAGGAGGCCTGCTGTTGTCGTTGGGCCGTCTCCATGTGTTCCCGGACTATCGGGTAGACGACCCTCATTCTCTCCTTCATGGCTCCAACGTGTTCGACGATGGTCCGCTGCTTGCAGGGTTGCTCTTCCCAAGCCTCCTTGGCAATGTCCAGTAGCCCCCTGGGTCTGTAAGACAGCAGAAGTTCAAAAGGCGAAAAGCCAGTAGAAGATTGAGGTACCTCTCTTATTGCGAACAGCAGGTATGGTAGCAGCTGGTCCCAGTTCCGGCCATCCTCTTCAATCGATTTCTTCAGCATTGACTTCAAGGTCTTGTTAAAACGCTCGACCAACCCGTCTGTCTGGGGGTGGTAAACGGATGTTCGCAACTGTTTTATCTTCAACAGCGCACACAATTCCTTCATAACCCTAGACATGAAGGGGCTACCTTGGTCTGTCAATATTTCTTTTGGGATGCCCAGACTGGTGGACAGGAGGAACAGCTCTTTAGCAATCTGTCTAGAGGTAGCCTTCCTCAGGGGGATAGCCTCAGGATAACGGGTAGCGTAGTCGAGGATGACTAGTATGTACTGATGGCCCCTGGAGCTTTTTGGCAAAGGGCCAACTATATCCAGTCCAATCCTCTGAAAAGGGGTTTCAATGATTGGCAAGGGGATGAGCGGGTTACGGTAAGTGGGTTTGGGTGCCCTCTTCTGGCAGTCTGGGCAACTACGGCAGAAATTCTCTATTTCTTTGTGCACTCCAGGCCAGAAGAAGCGCTGCAGGATTCTTTCTGTTGTCTTCTCTACACCTAAGTGGGCCCCTAGTAAATGGGTGTGCGCAAGATTGAGTACAGTTGCCCGGTGGGGCTGTGGTACAAGGAGTTGCTCCAGTATTTCATTCTTTTCCTTCACAACCTGATACAGTAGGCCCCGTATTACAGCAAAATGGGGGTATGTGGGGCTTGCTCTCTCCCCTACTATTCTGCCCTCTAGCACTTGAACATTTTTTAAGGCATTTACAAGTGTGGGATCCTGCAACTGTGCAGCTCCATACTGGCCTGTGAGATGGGGGAGGTCCTCGATGACCTGGGCGTCTCCCTCATTGGAACTTGGAGAGATTCCTCCAGCCATATTCTCCTCTTCAGTATCCGGGCCGGACTCTGTGTCGGCCTGGGTACCCGCCATTCCTGTGAGTGCAAAAGCAGGGATGAGTGGTTGCAAGGTTTGCACATGTGTGGCTTTTGGATGAGTCTTACCTCTCCGGCTGCGGGGCGCTCTGGCTGGCACTTGCTGTGTCTCCCTAAACAGCTGGTGGAAGGCTGGGCAGTCTCGCCCAATCAGAACAGGAACAGGGAGAGAGTCGACCACTCCTGCCCTTGTGTTAAGAGTCCCCCTGGTGGTGGTTAGTTTGAGCTCAGTGGTGGGGTAATCTTTGGTGTCTCCATGCACACATGAAATTGGTAGAACCTTATCAGTGGACAGACACGATGGATCCACTAGGTCCTTGTGTACCAAGGTGACCCGACTTCCGGAGTCCAACAATGCCTCTACATCCTGGCAATTTACAGTTACAGGGCAGGTGGGGGGTCGATCTGGGGGCCCATCTGTGACCCCGATGAGCGATGCGAATAGCTGGGTGGATGGTGAACTGGAGGACCCTGCAGTTGGCATGGGCTCGTCGAGCTGTTTATCACACTGCCAAGACATGTGTCCTATCTCACCACACCGGTAGCATTGTCGGGTGTCATTATCACGAGCCATTCTAACTGGACCAGGCTGGCTTTTGGCCCTCAATGGAGCATAGCTGGGTGCTGCTGTAGTTGGGCTGGTTACCTTGGGGTTTTTGGAGTGGCCTCCCCCGGTCAGCTGAGGGGTGGTGGTCCTAGGGTCTCTCTTGGAAGTGCGAAGCATTTCTGTGGTGGCTTGGTACTTTTCCACCGCCTCAATGGTGAGGTCAACAGTGGTTAGGGCCTGTTGACTAACGAAGCGCTTCGCCTCATACGGTAGGGCTCTGAGGTAATGATCCACAACAATGGTTTCCACTACGTCAGCGGCGGTGTTTTTGTCAGGTTCCAGCCATTTCCTGGCAATTCTCGACAGTTCATGCATCTGTGTACGCGGAGCTTGGTCCGCGTGGAAGGTCCAGCTTTGGAAGCGCTGGGCCATACCGTACTTGGTGAGCCCATGTCTGCTGAGGATTTCCGTCTTCAGCGCGTCATAGTCGGTTAACTTGTCAGGGGGTAGGTCTCGGACAGCGTTTAGTGATTCACCCGTTAAGAAGGGGGCTAGCAGTCCAACCCACTGGACCTTGGGCCATCCTTCCCTAGTGGCCGTGGCTTCAAAGGCGTGTAAGTACGCCTCAACATTGTCTGTGGACCCCATTTTGGAGATAAAGTTACTAGCCTTTATTGGGCCTACACTATGAGCAGCCATCTTCTTCTGTAGCTGCAGCTCCTCAGCTTTCAACTGGTTAGCTTTTCTCTGTTCCTCTAGGAGCGCTGCACTAGCCTGTGCTTGGGCTTGTTGGCCTGCCAGAAGGGCCTTCAAAAATTCCTCCATCTTGTTGCGTGGGGCGACTAGGGTCAATTGGGAGAATTGAGCAATCAAGTTTTCGGTGTCCTCCTCATACATGCACTATTTGTTTGAAATGCCCGCGTCCTCCACCATATGTGACATCACGAGAGGTTGACTCGTTTTAAGCAGGGCATTTCAATCAGTGCAAGGACACAAGTTTCAAATAAAGTATGATTTAATGTTATTTTGAGGACTTAACAAAAAGTTGTTTTCAAAGTTCAAAAGTTCAAATAAGGTTTCTTCTCAATAATCAAACATAAACAAAGGCCCACGGCTCTTTAACAGTCACTCAATGGCAAGTTTCCTCTTCAAAAAGTATCCTCTTGAAAGTCAACTGAAATCTTCAATCTTACTGTCATTCCAGGAAGCAGTAGCAGGTATAGCACTCCAATGATGAAAAGTCAACACAAAAGTCCAGGAAATAATATTCGCAAATAGTCTCTGAGGCTTTGAGGAATTTCAACAAGTTAGTCCTCCCAAGGAACTTTCTTCTTGGGAGAGAATGTGCAAACATGGGCTCTCTCCAGTGTCACACACATACTGAGAGGTCCTAGCTCACAAAAAGCCTTCTAGCTCATTAGGCCCTCATCGGCCTCAGCTGTGTTGCAGCATGGTGTGTTGAGGGGTGAAGTTCCCAACTCCACCACCAGATGGAGCCAGAGCGGTTTGCGTATGGAGCCATTTACGTGGAATATATCGGCCCTCCAAGACGCAGCCTCTCGTGATGCCACAGTGTGTGCGCGTGCGCGTGTGCGCGTGCGCGTGTGCGCGAGCGTGTGTGTGTGAGCGTGTGAGCGTGTGTTCGTGTGTGCGTGTGTGTGTGAGCGTGTGTGTGTGTGCGCGCGTGTGTGTGTGTGCGTGTGTGTGCGTGTGTGTGTGTGTGCGTGTGTGTGCGCGTGTGCGCGTGTGTGTGTGTGTGTGTGTAAGACCACCCACGAGGCGACACCTTGAGGGCCGGCTGGAGGTGTCAGAGGTTAACACTCTTATCGCGTGTGTCTCGGGAGGCTTACGCCGACACCCGACAGACATCTCAGGTCAAGTCCAAGTCCATGTCTGGCAGGTCTACACGTTAAGACACACACATGCTGATAGAGTGAACACAGGACTGACCGCAGCATACAGTAGACTGGATGACAAACTGTTGGGTAGGTAGTTACATTACATTACATTGCATTACATTACATTAGCTGACACTTTTATACAGAGTGACTCACATTTACTATTTTTCAGGGTATTGGTTACAGTCCCTGGAGCAATGTGGGGTTAGGTGCCTTGCTCCAGGGCATCTCAGCCATGGATGCAGGTGTAGGGAGAGGTCAGATGGGATTCGAACCTGCAACCCCCAGATTGAAAGACCAACTCCCTAACCACTAGGCCACGGCTTCCCCGTAGTTATGACAGTTTTTACACATCCTGTGCATGCGTTTACATCAGTGTTTGTTAGCGTTTGCTAGTCTTAGCGTTCCTATCACCCTAAACTGTCGCATAGTGGCATTGGTAATTTTCCGATCGGCATTGCAGGTATACATTGTCTAGTGAATATGAACTTGCCATGCAGTAGATAATATATACTTTACTTGCTATGTTGCCATAGTGTCGCCCACTTTTTGCCATTTGTGCTTGCTGAGTGTCATGACTTGTTGTCTTAGCATGTTGCATCATTCATGTGACCTAAACCGCGTGTGTGTACTGTATGTGGGCAGACGGCGCTGTCAGAATTCTCAGAATTTGAGATGAAGTATTTACATTCTTTTGATGTAATCCAACGAGCATGTCCTCATTTTTTCGGGAGAAAGCTGGATAGAAGGCTTACTCAGCATGCTGAATTAAGGAAAAGATGTTTACATGTGCACGCACACGCACAAAGCCGAGATTATGATGTTCGGGGATACTGAATTTCATATAAACGCTGTCTCTGTGACTGCACTGTGCAGGGAGTTTCTCACATTGTTCCCACTTGCAGGGACTGCACCACTGCAATGCCTTTTGCTTTACACCGCGCCAAAGGAAAGCCCTTTTTTGTGCACGTTTGAGCAGAACAAAGCTTGTCCCCTCAAACGACCCCCTCTCCAACCACCTACCCACCCACCCACCCACCTCCACCCATCATTCTGAAGTCTGTTCAGGATGGCTGGCATTATTCAGCCTGGACGATGTGCGTGTGTGTGCCTGCGTGTGTGTGCCTGCGTGTGTGTGCCTGTGTGTGTGCGTGTGTGTGCCTGTGTGTGTGTGCCTGTGTGTGTGTGCCTGTGTGTGTGTGCCTGTGTGTGTGTGTCTGTGGTAAGAGGATCAGAGAGGATGGGGAGTGCAGGCTGTGGGTGAGGGGGGGTGCGGGAGTGCCCAGGAAGGGTTTGGGGGAGTGGGGGTGGGGGTGGGGGTGGGGGAGCGGGGTTGGTGGTGGTGGTGGAATGAGAGCAGTGTTGTACTTGGCGCCTTTTTCTCTCCGGGGCCGGCCATGCGAAGCGTTGCCTTGGTGTTTGTCCTTTTTAATAAGGACGGAAGGAATGGAAGGAGAGGGCTTGGCCAAATGTTTGCCTCCAACTTTTTCTCTCTCTCTCTCTCTCTCTCCCTCGCTCTCTCGCTTCGTCGTCATCTTCTCTCCCACCACCCACCCCTCCTCCCACTCCTCCACTTTCATTTTGCACTCCCTTTCACCCTGTTCCCAACGACTGCCAGTCAACTTTTTCACAAGACGAAACATTTTCCTTGTTTTTTTTGTTACTTTTTTTGCGAGAGGCTTACATTGTCGCCTGCCTGACGTTGTCAACCTTGAAAAGGCTGTCTTATTAAAAAGTGATCCTCTTAAACGCTGGGCCTGTGGTGATTTCCTAACTCATTGCACACGGCCGCTAAGTGTTTGTTTCTCCTAATTTGCTAGGCTACATTCCATTACATTTGGTGAATATTAATTTCCCTCTGTTTCTGGCTGTAGCGTGCGTGTGCGTGTGCGTGTGCGTGTGCGTGTGCGTGTGCGTGTGCGTGTGCGTGTGCGTGTGTGTGTTATGTATGTGTGTGCGTGTGCACTGCACACTGACATATTGGCTCTCTAGCAAATATAGCTGGTGTGACAGCAAGTGCTCGTAAAAAAACTTTGTGTGTTTTGAGCATGTGGCTTTATGAGGAATTGAATTGGTTTTGAAGAACAAATGCTTGTAAAAACTTTTGTGTGTGTATGTGTGTGTGTGTGGCTGTGTAGTGAACGGTCTAGTACACTTAAGACTACTGGTATGAGAATAACTGCTTCAAAAACTTTTGTATGTCTGTGTGTTTGGTGCGTCTGCCCCTCTCTCTGTGCGTATGTGGCTCTGTGTGCGATGGAAAGAAAGAAAGAATGAAAGAATGTTAGAGAAAGAGAGATGGAGAGAGAGAGAGACTTGTTGGCATCCCAAGGACCCAGCTCTCCACCAAGGCTGGGAGCAGCCCATTTGAAGTGGCCAGATTTTCTGCGGGTGACCTTGCCTCAGCACTCTGTTCAATAACAAAAAAGAGAGGGAGAGAGGGAAAAAAAGTTGCCTCCTCCTCCTCTCTCTCTCTCCTTCTTTTGCTCTTTGAAAGCCGAGTTGAGTGCTGGAACGCCTCTTTTCTCCCAAATCGGCCGACTGATCTGTGAAATGTGTGTTGAGCTCTGATACTATCAGCCATGAAGTGAGTAAAAGAAGCTTTTTTAAAGCATTTTTCCCCTTTCTTTCTGTACTTTATTTTTGTACCAAACAACTGCACCGAAGGGGATTTAAAAAGAAAGAAAGAAAGAAAAAAAATCCAAACAAATGCAGTAAGCCTTGCAGTAGATCTCCTGGTGGTCTGAAACCGAATAGTGATTTCTTTTTTACTGCTCCTAATTTCTCTTGAGAGGATGCGGCCAGGCGTGTGGAGGGAATTGCTCGTTGTGTAAGACGTGTTGTGCAGATGAGTTCTGTGGAAAGCTAGTATTTTGCAAGTTGCCAGTTGACAGACAGAGTAGGACTTCTGCGAATCACAAGGGCGTCGTAGAGCCTGGCAGTAGATTGGCAGTTGGGAACGCCTGAGCTGTCACCTCTTCCAAATGGCTCGTCATTAGGTGGCATCCTGGCCATCATCATTATAATCATCATTATCATCATCATCATCATCTTCTTCTTCGTCAGTGTCAGGCTGCTGTCATGTCGGTGATAGGTGGGGGTTGGACTGGGGATGGGAGAGAGATTCATCACTGCATGATGTAGAGGGAGTGTTGCTGTCATGTCACTGATGGATGCATGGGTGCTGGCAGTGTTGTGTATTTAATTTGTGTTGTGTTGTGCACCATGTCTGCTGAAGTGTGTCCCTCTCATGGTTCCGTACCTGGGGTGCTTTTCTCGACAACAACGTTGCTACCTAAGTGAGCAACTTACTTGGTTGCAATGCAATTTCCCATTGGCAACCTAGTAAGTTGCTAACTGGTTAGCAGCGATGCTTTCAGGAAACGGGGTCCTGCTCTGTCTCCCATGCTGTTTGTGGTGTTTGATAATACATGGAGGATGAAAGGCTTTGTGAACATGGATGAAAAAACTGTGTTGTGTCCTCTATTAGTCAATCGTACTTGGCCTACTGTAGCCTGTTTACTGTGTATTACAGTATGTGCAACATGCAGTGCTTACAGAGGCAGGTTTTCCCTGGAGTACCTGGGATGAATTGGTTACTTTCGATGGATTGAAGAATTGAAGGATGAAGCATTACAGCCAAATAAAAAGCAAAAATTGTAACCTTGAGTGCCTCAGAATTTCTCTACTTGGACCACTTTTGAGAGCCCCCTCACTGATGACAAGGGGGAAAGGTGAAGACTCAGAAGTACTCCAATAACCTGTTTGTGTTTGGATCGATGGATTGATGGATTGATGGATTGATGGATGGACAACTGGATGAATGGAGTGAGGGCAGTGGAGAGGCAGAGGCTTGGTTGCATGGTTCAAGTGGGTCCATCACCTAAACAGGAGCCAATGGCAACCCGCCTCCCTCAGCAGGCACGCCATGACCCAAACTGTTGGCATTGTCTTCAGACTCTCTGCCTGCCACCTCTAATATATTTCTTGGCCCGCATTTCTTTGTGCTTTTTTCTTCTCTTTCTCACATGCTCTATTCTTTCCCTCAAACTTTCGATGCCCCCCACTCGCTCCCTCCCTCCCTCAACTGCTCCACTCCTTGCCTTTCACACTCTTCACTGTAATAATAGATGGATTTCAGAGCGAATGTAGCCTCTGTCACACTCTCTGGCCCTCATTTATCAAACTTGCGTAGAAACCATCGCAGAAATGAGCGCAGATCTTGTCGTACGACGAGGCTCACGTGAGATTTACTAAACATGTGTACCTCTCCAATCTCATCGTAAGAGCGAGCGGCTGTTGATAAATCCAGCGTCTGAAAACCGTCGTAATTAGAATAATCACACCTTCTCTAAACTGGCGGGAAGGAGACCGCACCCCTGAGTTTGCGACATGGAGAGACGCAAACCGGCTTAACATCCACGTTTCTGGTTGATTGACAGCTTGAAATTAGGCTTTACGCGAGGTAGACAACAAAATAACACGTGGAAATAATCAACAGCAGTAGTCAACACTGTTTCGGTTCTCAATATGGAAGGGGTAGAGATTGATTTCCAAATAATGATGGTTAGCCCACAATGAAATGTTTGATTGACTACAGACATAATGAAGATATTTTTAATGAATATTATTTAAATATAGGCCTATGAAAATTAAATATGATTATCTTTTGTAAACGAGGCCAAGAAAAGGGTCCTACGTGAAACTGGCAAACAAACAGTGCCCAAACAATTGGTTAGGGAAGGGGAGTTGTACATGCCCAGTGCGCTACATCCTTCTCGCGCTCATGTGCGCCCTGCTTCTCTACAGCGCTCCAGTCCTTCGACCGGATAGCCCTTTTACCACCTATGGAGTGGACGACTATACAATGTTAGGCCTATAGGACACACACGTGGTGTAGCCTATTAAGTAGTTGTGTGCGATCAAACGTTGAAACTAAACCGGGAGATTATTAGGCTACTGTCTGTAGGTTATTGATTGATGTGCGCATGAACTCCCATCTGTTAAAAAGAACGGACGTCGGTCATTCATCCCACGACTGAAGGCACATTCCGCGGCTGTAGGCCTATATTGCACAAATATTCACACATCACGTCAAATCACAAATTAGAAGTCTCTTGTTCCTATGCCAAATTAACGCAGCGCTCTCAGGAAGGGTGCACCAATTCAAACAGATAGACGTTGGCTTATAGGCAAAATATACTACGTAAAAACATTTTGTAGGCTAATTACCGGTATGTAGGTCACATATTTAAGATAATGAGTTGTTGCGCTACAACTGCGGCTCAAGTTGGTGATCATAGTCATCTCAAGTCCAACTTGAAAATGGCGTAAACCGTCAGAGAGCAGTCGTAGGATTTCATCTTTCCTTCACTTACGATGAGATTTGATAAATACCAACTGGTCGTAGAAAAAGAACGTACGCAAGACGTACGTATGATTCTCGTCGTACGCTGCTTTGATAAATGAGGGCCTCTGTGTGTTTGTGTGTGTGTGTGTGTGTGTGTGTGTGTGTGTGTGCGTGCGTGTGTGTGTGTGTACTGATTTAGTATCGACCATGTCGGGCAGCTGTGAGAGCTCTGTGTTGGTGTGTAATCTTACAGTGCAGGTGTGTGTGTCTATGTGCACATGTATTTTTCTTCTTTTTCTTCGTGTGTGTGTGTGTACGCATGTATTTTTCTACTTTTGTGAGTGTGTGTCTGAGTTTCTGTTTGCTTGCAAATACAGTATCTGTGTGCACACGATGCGTTTTCAGATTGTCTATGTGTGTAAGCATATAAGTGTAAGCATATTCATCCATCTGTGTTTGTGTGTGTGTTGGTTGGTTTGCTATTGTGTGGTGGCAGTGGCATGCATTGTCAGGCAGCCGCTTTCTCTCTCTCTCTCTGTCTCTCTCTCTCTCTCTCTCTCTCTCTCTCTCTCTCTCTCTCTCTCTCTCTGTCTCTCTCTCTGGTCTGTTTGAGTCATGCAGATTGCTTTTGTGTTAGATCTCAGCGAGGCGGGGAGAAGTGGCATCGGCAGCAGATAATGGCTGCAGGTTGGCTGCTTTGTAGTTGACACCCCGCGGTTCCAGGCCACAGCCAATGGGCACAGCAGCCTGCCTGCCCCTGGAAGCGCGCAGGAGTGCTGTAGTGAAGAGAATGGCTCTCGAGAAAGACAGACAAAGGCACACACACACACACACACACACACACACACACACACACACACACACACACACACACACACACACACACACACACACACACACACACAAAGTTTCTGGCATACACAAACATACATACAAGCATTCCAAACGGGGTCAAAGGCATGCCAGCGGTGAACATCAACCTTGCGATATTTAATTGCCACTGAACAAATGGATGGTGAAATTCCCCATCCGCTCAGTAAGAATAAATGACTATTTTTGTGGCTTGAAATCTTGGCAGCATTTCTGGCTGGTGGTCCCGGTGTGAATTTTCCATCTCTAGTATCGCACGCACGCACGCACACACGCACGCACACACGCACGCACACACACACAGGCACACGCAGACGCGCGCACACACACAGGCACACGCAGACACGCGCACACACACACACATGGCAGGCCCATTCCTAGTGTTGTATTTTGCAAAGCGGGGGAGTAAAAAACGTAGTGGAATCTTCGTCTGTCTTGGCTACAAATCAGGGTCCCCCCTCTGTGGAGAAGAGAGCAGGGCTGAGCAGCCGGCACAAGGAACACATGCTAATATTAGAAACATACTGAAGATATGGAGCAGACCTCCTCGCTCTCTCTCGCTTTTTCATTCTCTCTTGCTCTGTCTCTCTCTCTCTCTCTCCCTCTCTCCCTCTCTCATTGTCTCTTTTTCCTCCCTCTCTCTCTCTCTCTCTCTCTCTCTCTCTCTCTCTCTCTTTCATTCATCTATTTTCCCCCTCTCTCTCTCCCTCTTTCTTTCTGTCTTTCCCTCTTTCTTTCTGTCTTTCCCTCTCTCCAATCTCTCACTCAAACATACACATCTCTCTTGCCCCTCCATCTCTCCATCTCCCAGTCTCTCTCCTCTCAGCCCAATCCATCAGCCAAAGTAGCAGCATCAACCCTGTCACATCATCAAACCTACTGGCAGACGCTCGCTCCGGACTCTCTTTAAGGCTCCATTTAATGATTGATGTTCCTACACTTCTGTGCTCCACTATTTGTCTATCATCGGGTTGCTTAGAGGGCCTATCTTTTAAAAGCTCTTTATTTAGCTCTGAACTGAAGTGGATGTCTAGAAGTGAAGTTAGTCTCCTGCTAGATCTTTTCACTCTGAAGTCCCAATGGTGTGTGTTGATGGCTGGCTGTCACACTGCCGTGTCTAAATCAGCGGTTCCCAACTTTTTTTGATACATGCACCTTGAACCTCATCATACGCCTCCCAATGCCCCCTTGACCTCATCATAAGCTTGCCAACACCCACATTAGTATCAAAAAATAAAACGAAGTAATGTCACCCAATGGCAAAAAAGCACTGTCACCTCCAAGCTATATTCTTCTCAACGCCCCCCTATGATGCCCAATGCCCCGTGGGGGGCTGCAGAGCCCCCATTGAGAAACGCTAGTCTAAATCAAACTCAATGTATGGGCTGCAGAGCCATCTAATATCAGAGTTACGCCACTCCCATAGACCTCTATGGACCAATCTTTCCACAGCAATGGCGGCTCTCATGGAGCCTCACGGAGCGTTAACATGGAAATCCCCATTGACTTTAGTTCTATTAGAAGTTACTTAGTTCCAGGAGGTGGCCGTAGAACACAGAAAATGTGGTAAAGGTAATGTAATTTGTTTGTACTTAATCTTTGTTTGGTATGTGATGGTTCTGTGTTAGTTTCCAACGAACAGAAGTTTACTGTTAAGAAACATTTTAATCTACGCGAATCACATCACCAACCGACTTCCTGGTCCCCGGTTTGCGCAACTCTGTTATTAGATGGCTCTGATGGGCTGTAGATGGAGGAGGGCCAATGACTGCTGTAAAATGTTGCTATAAAGCCGTACTCACTATTTGTCCATCATCTAGATATTTGTATTTAGCTCTGAGCTGAACTGGATGTTCTAGTGAGGTTGATCTCCTGCTCCTCTGAGGTCCTGGTTGGTGTCTTGGTTGCTGTGGGTGGACAGCAGCATAGAGGAGGGTTGGGGTTGGGGTTGGATGCCTTCCTGTCTGTCTGTCTGTCTGTCTGTATGTCTGCCTGCCTGCCTGTCTGTCTGTCTGTCTGTCTGCCTGTCTGTGTGCTGTGTGTTGGTTGGCTCTATAGTGTGTGCTTGGCCATGGAGCCTGCAGCCTCTAGCCTCAGATGCATCGTGGCAAGATGGAGCAGCAGGTCTTCTCATGCCAACAGCTTGCTCCTTTCCTCTGGAGGCTTTCTTGCCTACTCCTTTCTTTCTTTCTTTCTTTCTTTCTTTCTTGCTTTCTTGCTTTCTTTCTTTCTTGCTTGCTTTCTTGCTTTCTTGCTTTCTTTCTTGCTTTCTTTCTTTCTTTCTTTCTTTCTTTCTTTCTATTGCTATTCATTCTATTGCTCTATCTATCTTTCCCTCCCTGTCTTTCCTGGTTTCTTTCCGTCAGTATCCCTCTTGTGTCTTCTCTGTGTGTCTCTCTCTTTTTTTACAATCTCTGTCTAGAGTAGTGGTTCCTGCGTTGGCAGGCTTATGATGGGGTCAAGTTTATTCAAAAACGGTTGAGAACCACTGCTCTAGAGTGAGTGAGAGAGAGAGAGAGAGAGAGAGACAAGCACACACTGAGCGAGACGGAGTGATTGCTGAAGATAGTCCACCCTATAGCTTGAGACGGTGGCGTACGGTACCTCTCTGCTGCTGCTGCTGCTGCTGCTGCTGCTAATCTCTCCTCGTTTAGAGCCTCCACATACAGGCTCCCCTCCCCACAGGCGCCTTAATCTCCTCCACAAGACGCCCCTCACTCCCCACGGCAACTCCAATGAAGCCTGATGAAAGAAACACACACCAGGCGCACACACGCACACACATTGGCATACACATTCTCTCTCTCTGTGTCTTTAAATGTGTACGCATCTCTGTCTGTCTCTCTGGCTCTCTGTCTGTCTCTCTCTCTGTCTGTCTTTAAATGTGTGCATGTCTCTCTGCCTCGTCTGTGTCTCTCCCTCTGTCTGTCTGTCATTCTCGTTCTCTCTCTCTCCCTCCCTCCCTCCCTCCCTCTTTCTGGCTTCAAATGAAAGAGAGCAGAGAGGAACAGGGAGGGAGAGTGGAGGACGCTCTGTGCCTATTGGGGCAGAGGCTTAGCGTTTTCAGGTGATGGCAGACTGTCATGGGAGAGAGAGAGAGAGAGGCGTCATGAGGGAGACTGAGGCAGATGGAGATGCAGACCGCGAGAGAATCGTTTGAAATGTTACTGCCTTGCTGAAGTGAGGCTCCTTGAGTTATACACTGTATATGGAATGGAATTGCATTGAAATGAACTGAGTTCAGGGGCTACAGGGAATCAAAGAAATGGAGATCTCTATCAGCTACCAATGACGTCCTTCAGTTAAAAACCCCATGACGAGGTGCAGGGCAATGTCTACTTCTAATTCAAGTATCCAGCCAGCAGTGTGCATGTTTCAAATGCTTCCACTGCATTTCATTTACATTTCATTACATTACATTTATCTGACACTTTTATCCAAAGTGACTTAGTTATTTACAGGGTGTTGGTTTCAGTCCCTGGAGCAATGTGGGGTTAGGTACCTTGCTCAAGGGCTCTTCAGTCATGTATGGAGGTGAAGCGAGAGGTAAGGGTGAGATTCGAACCTGCAACCCTCTGATCTGAAGTCCACCTCCCTAACTAGGCCACGCCTGCCATTTAAACAATGGCACAGAAAAAAACACATCAAATATATGTGGTAATCAGATTCAGAGAATGGAA
>NC_085869.1:45399541-45402041 GCF_034702125.1 Engraulis encrasicolus
TGTCCAAATACAGCTCAGTTTGTATGCCACTCACACACTTTCTTGTATTTTGCTTGCATTCTGCTGGCAGGCTTGGTCCGGCCAAAGCAGACTTCAGTTTTGGCCAGTGATGATGGTGCTCGCGAGGGCCAGAACAAGCTCTGGCCATATGTCTGTCACTGCTAGCTGAGACAGGCAAACAAAGGGTGGCTGGCCTGGGAATTGTAGTTTATCACGTTTATTGTACTACCATAGGAAGTTTTTATACCTCGATTGTGGTATAAAGCGCTTCCGGGAATTAGTATCATTGCCTTTATGTGGCCAAAACATCAGCCGTAGTCAGAAATGACAAGGTTGTGGGTGTGGAAGCCATATCCAATGCTGCCATTTGCCTCTGAACTTCCAGGTTGCCTCAGAGACAAAATAGTAATTCCTTTTGCTTTTAGCTTTTTCCCCCCTCTAAATTCCCTGTTGTTTTAAATTTGAGAGCGTTAGCAGATGATTAGCCTTGCTGGGTGGATATCTGAGCGCCAACATTGGAACCCTGGAATTTCATCAGCACCTACCAGTAAATGCCTTCTGCACTGGGGCAGAATTGGAATAGGAAAAGCCAATTCTGAAGCAAAATCTTGGAATTAATGAGGTAATCTTTTTTTTTCTTTATAAGTCCCAAGACTGTCGAGTACTTATGGTTGTCACCGTTCTGTTCCGATGTAGCCTCCCTGGGTCACAACCTCAGCACAAACTGCAGTGAGGTGGCGAGATTGGATTTGCTAGGCAGGCATGTTTGACTCTGATGGAGTCTGGAAATGGCTGCAGCTCTGACGCTGGACAGGTTTTTGTGCTTTATCATCTCATTAGCCCGCTCTATTGTGCAGGAGATTTGCCATCTAAATCCTCAGATTGCTGATTTCCTCATCATTTCCGCTCCTGTGCGTGCGCGCGCGTGCGCGCGTGCCTGCCTGCGTGCGTGTGTTGGTGAGAGAGTGTGTGGTTGTATGAGTGTTTGGTGGTCCGACGAGTCCGATGAGCTTGCAAGTCTGCTCTAATATTTTTAAAGGATAATTGAGCGTAAACTGTGTGTGGTTGTGTGTATGACTGCGAGAGTGTGTGTCTCTCTCATTGTATGTGTGTCTGTATCCATGAGTGAGTGTGTGTGTGGTCCTGTAGCTAATTGATTGTGTACTGGTGTGTCAGCAAACGGCTATTTAATTGAACGTAAGTTGTGGAACACAACAGACGGCGACGCTGACAGTAGCAGCAGCAGCAGCAGCAGCAGCAGCCACAGCTCACTCGGGCAGCCATTACTAATTTCCCACATTACCATGCCATTCAGCTGTGTGTTAACGGGACGTGACCTTGTCTTAATTGACCGATGCATTGTCATGCACGAGGCCATGCGTCCATGTTTCTGTCGTTTCTTGCTGAGTGTGTTATTTTGAGTTGATGATGATGATGGTGTGTCGTTTGACGACGCGGGAAATAATCCAGCAGCGTGTAGTAGTTAGAGTGCAGCGTCACCCGCGGGGGAATGATGGGAGGCCACTGCCAGTGGATTAACCCATTGTGTCCTGGAGACACATATACGCTGCATTCAGGTTCTTGAGATTTGAGCTGTTTTATTAAAAATGTGGGTAAGTTAGAGCTGAATGAACACATTCTAAGGCAAAACGAGGGTCCTAGCTTTTAATTGTAACTCATTTTATGTTTGTATGTGCTTCGGAGGCTGAGGTATTTAGGATTTAATAGGTGGAGGGCAGGGCACCCTTTCCCAAAAAGGGCTCAGGACAAAATGGGTTAACCAGCTGCCATGACTGGGTGGATAGAGACTTAAGGGTGTGTGTGTGCGTGCGCGTGTGTGTGTGTGTGTGCGCGACAGTGAAAGTGTATGTGTGCAAGCTGGGAGAAAGTAAGAAGAAATTGTATCGTATTTGTGTGGGCGTGAGCATTTGTATATGGGTGGTTGACGTGTAGGGCGTAGCATAATTAAAAAAAAAAGTTATTCCAATTCCAATTGGTGAAAAAAAAAAAAAATAAAGCACTTAATGGTCCGTGTAATTTCGCCTAATTTTTGCCATTTTGGGGAAAATGTGCCCTGCATCAACACATTGCATAGGCATGTCACACTGCAGGAAAATAAAGTCACACCAGAGGAAATTCACTGCATTATGGCCATTTTAATCCTTTTGTATACATGACTGACATCTGAGCTCATGCTAACTTGATAATGATATTGTGTTTAATATTAATATGTTTTCATTTATAAAATAAACTTTTTTTTCCTTCTATAAGAGCAGTCACACCACAGCACACCATAAAATGAACCTAAGCATTGCGTGACAGAAACATTGCAATATGAAGACATATTAAGAGGTTAATAGTCACCTTAAACTTCCACAGCACTCTCCAATAACTGAGGTACTGACGGGTTAGGAGCCAGTCTTTAAGACCCTCGTAGTTGGCCTTGCAGCTGCCCATTCACAAACCACCCATATATACATGTATGCCTGTGTGTGTTCTC
>NC_085869.1:45407041-45412041 GCF_034702125.1 Engraulis encrasicolus
CCACTACTAGCGACAGCTTGTAGTTGAACCTCTGTGAATATTATGATGATTAGCTGTAATGCGGTTCAGTGACAGCCACAAAAGCCAGTCGGAATGCTTGCATACTCTCGGGTAGTATGGTGAGAGGACATGACTTGTGAGATGTGAACTTTTAAGCCCTACAATTCACTCATACAGTGTGAGCATAATGAATACCAGCAACTGAAAATGGGTGGTTGACATTTAGGGGTGTAACGCAAAAAAAAAAGTTTTTCCAATTCCTGAAAAAAAATAGAGCACTTAGTGGTCCGTGGAATTTTGCCTTATTTTTACCATTTTTGGGAAAATGTGTCCTGCATCAACACATTGCATAGGCATGTCACACAGCAGGAAAATGAAGTCACACCACAGGAAATTCACTGTATTATGGCCATTTTAATCCTTTTGTATACATTACTGACATCTGAGCTCTTGCTAACTTGATAATGATATTGTGTTTAATCTTAATAGTGTTTTCATTTATACAAAAAACTTTTTTCCTTCTATAAAAGCAGTCACACCACAGGACACCCTAAAATGAACCTAAGCATTGCGTGACAGAAACATTGCAATATGAAGACATATTAAGAGGTTAATAGTCACCTTAAACTTCCACAGCACTCTCCAATAACTGAGGTACTGACTGGTTAGGAGCCTGTCTTTAAGACCCTTGTAGGTGGCCTTGCAGCTGCCCATTCACAAACATTGACATACATCTCACCCCACAGGACGCAATTTGTGTTACGAAATTGCACACACACTTAGAATCCTTTTTGTTGTATTTTATTTTTTCATGGCAGGACAACGTTTCGACCTCAACAGTCTTCTTCAGAGTCAGAATCTGAAGAAGACTGTTGAGGTCGAAACGTGAATCTGAAGAAGACTGTTGAGGTCGAAACGTTATCCTGCCATGAAAAAATGATAACGTTTCGACCTCAACAGTCTTCTTCAGATTCAGAATCGTTATCCTGCCATGGAAAAATAAAATACAACAAAAACGATTCTAAGTGTGCGGACTTCTCACTCTGAGAAGCACTTCGTCCTGCACCTTTCCTTGGGATGTGCACAATCCTCTCCTTCAACTGAGTTCCCAGGCTAACCCAGCCCAGCCCAGCACAGCTTAGCACAGCCCAGTGCCTGTAGCCATATGCTGGAGGTCCCCACAAACAACTCAGCTCACCATGCAGGATTATGGGGCTTTGGGATGTGTTGGCACATGGAAGTAAACAGAAGTACATGTTTGTGTGTGGGATTTTGTTTGGAGGGGTGGCGCGAGCGATGGTGGAAAGATGGTTCTGTGTGCGTGCATGTGTGTGTATATATGTGTGCGTGTGAGTACAGTATATGTGTGTGTGTAGCTGTTTGTGTGGTTTTGTCAGTTGGCTGTTTGTGTGGTTGTTTGTGTCCCTGGACATCTCTGTGTTGTGTTGTGTATACTGTATGTGCAAGGAACTCTTTGTGCGTGCGTGCGTGCGTGCGTGCGTGCGTGCGTGCGTGCGTGCAGTATGCGTTGTGTATACTGTATGTGCAAGGAACTCATTCTGTGTGCGTGTGTGTTGTGTGTTGTGTGAGTTGTGTGTGTGTGATATGTTTATATTTTACCGTCCCTCCACAAGCCTTCGGACAGCAGCCCAGATGAGTGTGCAGCATGTGCAGGCATGTCCAATATGGGGGCTGTATAGTACAAATGTATCATCATTTACACTGTTACTCTGGGCACAGCAAACGCTTTGTCACACGAGACTGAAGAGCAAGGGACAGTGTAAAGTGTGCGTGTGCATGTGTGCGTGCGTGCGCGAAGAGGAAGCTCATAAGGATTGTGTGTGTGTTAGAGAGAGAATGTATATATACTGTTTGTTTGTGTGTGTGTGTGTGTGTGTGTATGTTTCATATCTATTTGTGTTTGTGTGTGTGTATAAGAGGCAGCAGAGATATAAAGGGAGAAAATGGAGGGCAGCGCAGCACAACCGTGTGTGAGTGGATTGCGGCTGTCTTATCTACTGAATCCCAGGGGGGGGGGAGTGGAGTGGAGTGGAGTGTGCCGCCTTCTCTCTCTCTCTCTCTCTCTCTCTCTCTCTCTCTCTGTCTCTCTCTGTCTCTCTCTGTCTCTCTCTGTCTCTCTCTGTCTCTCTCTGTCTCTCTCTGTCTTTTGTGTTTATGCGGTGTATGGCATGCGCGGCGTGTCATGCATGTGTGCGGTACATCCTCTTCTTCCCGCCGCTTGGCTGTGAAATCGGTTTTGTTCCGAGCTCTTTGACATCCCTTTTCCGAGCCCAACACACACACACACACACACACACACACACACACACACACACACACACACACACACACACACACACACACACACACACACACACACACACACACACACACACGCACACACACCATCTTGTTTGCAGCTTCATCAGATGTCTTTCTCTGTCTCTGTCTCTCTCTCTCGCTCTCTCTATCTCTCTCTCGTCATCTCCATCTCATCTTTGCTATGCACATCAAAACATCCCATTTCAGCCATCTGTAAAGCCCACTTGTAAACACACACACTCTCAAGCAGACACTACAACGGACACGAGCGCTCTCTCAAACGCATACAGACACACGTCACACACACTCAAAACAGACATGAATCACTCACACACTCAGTTGAAAAGATATGGAACAAACACACCACACACACCACACACACACACCACACACACCACACACACACACCACACACACACACACACACACACACACACCACACACACCACACACACACACACGGAACACAGCCAAGAAGATAAGAAAGTTACAGGGATGTGCCTATGAACCACATGCTGTGTGAATCTGAAAGTATTATGTTTTGATATTAATAGTCCTTTTATATCCTGGTGTGAAGGTGAGTGTGTGTGGTATGCTGAGTGGGGTGGGCTGTGCATGGGCTGTGGTTGGCGGCAGACATCAGATTTCTGTCTGCAGACACTGCATGTGGTGTGCTGCATTTGGCAGCCATGGTGTAACGGTTGGAGAGTAGTTGGACTGTAGATCACAGGGTTGCAGGTTCGAGTCCCGCCCTCTCCCTACACCTCCTTGAGCAAGGCACCTAACCCCATCTTTCTCCAGGGGCTTGCAATCAATACCCTGTAATATCGGCAAGTCACCTTGGATAAATAGCGCCAGGTAAGTGTAATGTAAATGGCTGTGAATGGGCTGTGGTCTGCAGACACTGTATGTGGTGTGCTGAGGTGTGTTCAGCTGACGCATCTCTGTAGTGTAGCCATCGCATCAGGCTGCTCCCTCGTCCCCTCGTCCCCACATTACTGCGGTCACTACCGCAAGACAAGCACTATAAATGAATGTCCCTCTCCTTTCTTTTCTCTTTCTATGTTATCCTCTCTCTCTCTCTCTCTCTCTTTCTCTCTCTCTCTCTCTCTCTCCCTCTCTCTCTCTCTCTCTCTCTCTCTCTCTCTCTCTCTCTCTCTCTCTCTCTCTCTCTCTCTCTCTCTCTCTCTCTCTCTCTCTCTCTCTCTCTCTTTCTCTCTCTCTCTCCCTCTCTCTCTCTCTCTATGTTCCAATCCCTTTTTCACTTTCTTGAGCTCCCTTTCTACCTGGCTTCTTCTGTTTTTTCCCCTTTCTCTCTGTCTCTCATGCACTCTCTGTCTTTCTCTCTCTCTCTCTCTGTCTCTCTCTCTCTCTCTGTCTCTCTCTCTCTCTGTGTCTCTCTCTCTGTCTCTCTCTCTCTCTCTCTCTCTCTCTCTCTCTCTCTCTCTCTCTCTCTCTCTCTATTGCCTCTCCTCCTCCTTTTCACCTTTTTCAGTTTTTGTAATTCTCTCTACCCCCCTCCCTATCTCATTCTCTCCACCCCCTCCTTCCCGTCATAATGCTGAAGCTCAGATAAACGTCCCCCTCTTCGCTGTTGTACAACAGCTTAGCTGACGGAATCCTTATTTGCAGAACAAGTAGAAAATGTATGTGTTTGTGTGTGCATCGGCTTTAGCGACTATACACTTTTATACATGTTCTTTGTTTACTTTAGTCTGTGTGTGTGTCTGTGTGTGTGTCTCTGTGTGTGTGTGTGTGTGTGTGTGTGTGTGTGTGTGTGTGTGTGTGTGTGTGTGTGTGTGTGTGTGTGTGTGTGTGTGTGTGTGTGTGTGTGTGTGTGTGTGTGTGTGTGTGTGTGTGTGTGTGTGTTTTTAAGCCCTGCCTACCTTTGCCATTGTTGTGCAGGTGTGGGTGTGTACCACAGCTGAAAAGAGCAGAGCCCAGTGGGGAGGATTGCCCACTCTGACACAAGCAAGCAGAGTGAGAGTAGAGCAGAGGGCACATGCAAAGGGGCTTCACGTGCAAAGTGTGAAAGTGGCAGAGCAGAGAGGGAGTGTAAGCTGTTTTGTGTGTGAGAAAGACTGTTAAGTTGAGATGTGTGTGTTTGTGTGAATGTGTGCATGTGTGAAGGAAACTTGGAGTGTGTGTGTGAGAGAGATTGAGAGTGTGCGAGTGAGTGAGAGGGAAAAGGAGAGAGAAATAGTGTGTGTGTGTTGAGAGAGAGGGTTAGTCGGGGCTGACTAGTCGATCCTGGCTTTTGCTCTTGCTCTGGCTCTGGCAGCTGAAGGTTGGAGGGTTTTTTTTCGGGGGGGCTTTATTCAGATGGATGAGCGCTCCTTAAGCCCGGCGCGGCCTCGCCACTGACGAGCTCATGTCAGTCAGCGTGCTAAATATAGGACTCCTCTTCGGCGGCTCTGCCTTTTCACATTTCACAATCTGCTGAAAATGAAGTTCTGGGTAAGTCCAGAGAGTGTTATTAGCCACTGTGGTTGTGGGGGCTGGGGGGCGTGGGGGAGGGTGTGTGTGAATGATGGGCTTGGGGATGGAGATTGGATTGGGTGGGGGATGGGGTGGTGGGTGGTGGTCATTGTGGTGGTGGCGATGGTTGGGGGGGTGTTCAACTGTAATGGAAATGGTGCATTGTGGTTAAATGGAAGTGGTGTTGTAAGATATGCCGC